>NC_057812.1:206451715-206465770 GCF_018294505.1 Triticum aestivum
GGCGGCGGCGCGGGCGGCTTGCGGTGGCAGGTGGCGCAGGGCGGCTCGGGGTCCAAGGGGGGGTGCGGCGGCTTATAAGGGGAGGGGGGTGCGGCGGCTTGGGGAAGGGGCAAGCGGTGTGGGAGGAGTCCCAGCCGGACTCCGCTAGCGACGGCGGTGGCGCTTGCGGTCTCCAGCTCGGAGACGAGGCGCGGGCGGCTTGGGCCGGCGGCCTGGCTCGGCTGGGCCTTGGCCCAGTCGGGCGCTACACGTTTTTTAAAATAATTTCACCGAAACCAAATAAATCCTAGAAAATAAAATAAAAATCTAAAAATGCCAAAACAAATTTTCACCGTCTAAACAATATATTTAGAACAAGATGAACATTTTCTTGGCCCTAAAATGCAATTTGAAAAACGTGCAATTTTTCTAATTAAATAAAATAGCAATAAACTCCGGATAAAAAAATTAAATATTTGATTTTAATCTTTTTCCACCAATATTTCATTTATTTTGGAGAAGTCATATTATCTCCTCTCAATGCTCTCATATATTTTAATATGGAATATTTTCGGAGAGAAAAATAATTAAAACCAAAATCATTTTCAATATTTGATAAAACTCAAATATGAAGACAGGGAAATCCCCAACTCTCTCCGAGGGTCCTTGAGTTGCTTAGGATTTCGAGGAAGCCAAATGCAATAAAATATGATATGCAATGATGACCTATATATAACATTCCAAATTGAAAATTTGGGATGTTACACTATGGGAACTCATCTGTCGTTCAGTAGTGCGTTTCATCCTCAGTCGCAAGGTCAAGTTGAACGTGTCAACCAAGTACCCGAATACATGCTTCGAGCTTGTGTAATTTCCTTCGGCATGAAATGGGAGGAATCTCTCCCTTATGCAGAGTTCTCTTATAATAATGGCTATCAGGCTAGTCTGAAGATGGGCCCCTTCGAAGTGTTATATGGGGGAAAGTGTCGAACCCCTCTGAACTGGTCAGAAACTGGGGAACGTCCACTCTTCGGTCCGGATATTATCCAACAGGCCGAAGAACAAGTCTGCATTATTCGCGAGAATCTCAAGACTGCTCACTCACGTCAGAAAAGTCAGGATGACCGTCATCACAAAGACATGGTCTATCAACCTAGTGAAAAGGCTTATCTTCGAGTTACACCAATGAAGGGTGCTCACTGCTTCGGAATCAAGGGCAAGCTAGCTCCTCGCTATATTGGTCCCTTCACTATTCTGGAAAGGCGTGGAAAAGTGGCATATCAACTGGAGCTCCCGCCGAACCTTTCTCAGGTTCAGGATGTGTTCCACGTATCACAGCTCTGCCGCTGCTTCAAGGACCCAATCCGAGCAGTGGATCATGAAGTGCTCGAATTGCAACATGACCTCTCCTATAAAGAGCATCTGGTCCGCATTCTCGACCAAGCTGAACACCGCATACGTCAGAAGGCGATCAAGTTCCTCAAGGTCCAGTGGTCGCATCACTCTGAAGATGAAGCCACTTGGGAGCGCGAGGACCGCTTGCGTGATGAATACCCCGCACTGTTTCCTTCTACCTCCTAAATCTCGGGACGAGATTTCTTGTAGTGGAGGAGTTTTGTAACGCCCGGATAATTAAGCTACAGTGAACCTATGTTAATGATGCCACGTCATCTCCGCTACTATTGCTAATCTCTCGTTAGTTCAAAAACTGAATAAAAAATCAAGTCAAAATATGGCAAACAACAAAAGTTTTCAAACATTGAAACAAAAATGTTTGGTTGGTGCCAAATATTGCACTGATATTGTGGAGAATTGTTTTTGAAAATGCCAAAATATTTTAAAGTGAAATAAAACAAAAAAGAAAAAAAAGTGAAAGTGAAAATAAAACAAAAGAAAAGAAAAACAAAGAAAAGCCCCCCGCTCCCATTGGGCCAACTAGCCCAGCTGGCCACCAGGCCGGCCCAAGTAGCCCACCCCCACTCCTCTCCTTATTCCCTGGACCCCGAAACCCTAGCTCAACCGCCCCACGAACCCCACTCACTCCTCCCTCTCTCCCCCGACTGGATCGGGATTGGGCGACCCCTACCCCATCGCCGCGCTGTCACAGCCTGATACATGTATGTCATATCTACTTTCCAAACACTTTTGCCCTTTGTTTTGGACTCTAACTTGCATGATTTTAATGGAACTAACCCGGACTGACGCTGTTTTCAGCAGAATTGCCATGGTGTTATTTATGTGCTGAAACAAAAGTTCTCGGGATGACCTGAAACTTCACGGAACGTCTTTTTGGAAACAATAAAAAATCCTTGCAAAAGATGAAGACCAGGGGGCCCACACCCTAGCCATGAGGGTGGGGGTGCGCCTGCCCTCCTAGGCGCGGCCCCTACCTCGTGGGCTCCCTGGAGCTCCTCCGACCTCAGCTCCAACTCTATATATTTGCTTTCGGGGAGAAAAAATCAGAGAGAAGGATTCATCGTGTTTTACGATACGGAGCCGCCGCCAAGCCCTAAAACCTCTCGGGAGGGCTGATCTGGAGTCCGTTCGGGGCTCCGGAGAGGGGAATCCATCGCCATCGTCATCATCAACCTTCCTCCATCACCAATTTCATGATGCTCAGCCTCGTGCGTGAGTAATTCCATCATAGGCTTGCTGGACGGTGATGGGTTGGATGAGACTTATCATGTAATCGAGTTAGTTTTGTTAGGGTTTGATCCCTAGTATCAATTATGTTCTGAGATTGATGTTGCTATGACTTTGCTATGCTTAATGCTTGTCACTAGGGCCCGAGTGCCATGATTTCAGATATGAACCTATTATGTTTTCATCAATATATGAGAGTTCTTGATCCTATCTTGCAAGTCTATAGTCACCTATTATGTGTTATGATCCATTAACCCCGAAGTGACAATTATCGGGACACTTATCGGTGATGACCGTAGTTTGAGGAGTTCATGTATTCACTATGTGTTAATGCTTTGGTCCGGTACTCTATTAAAAGGAGGCCTTAATATCCCTTAGTTTCCATTAGGACCCCGCTGCCACGGGAGGGTAGGACAAAAGATGTCATGCAAGTTCTTTTCCATAAGCATGTATGACTATATTCGGAATACATGCCTACATTACATTGATGAATTGGAGCTAGTTCTGTGTCACCCTATGTTATGACTGTTACATGATGAACCGCATCCGGCATAATTCTCTATCACCAGTCCATTGCCTACGAGCTTCCCATATATTGTTCTTTGCTTGTTTACTTTTACGTTGCTATTGTTATAACCACTACAAAAATACCAAAACATTACTTTTGCTATCATTACCTTTTGCTACCATTACCACTACTATCATATTACTTTGCTACTAAACACTTTGCTGCAGATATTAAGTTTCCAGGTGTGGTTGAATTGACAACTCAGCTGCTAATACTTGAGAATATTCTTTGGCTCCCCTTGTGTCGAATCAATAAATTTGGGTTAAATAATCTACCTTTGAAAACTGTTGCGATCCCCTATACTTATGGGTTATCAAGACTATTTTCTGGCGCCATTGCCGGGGAGCATAGATCTATTCTTTGAGTCACTTGGGATTTTATCTGCTGGTCACTATGAAGAACTTGAAAGACGGGAAAACAAAAATTTATCCCTCAACTACGAGGGGAGGTAAGGAACTGCCATCTAGCAATGCACTTGATTCACCTTCTGTTTTGAGTAAGCTTGTGACACCTAAACTTGCTTCTGCTATTCGTTCTAATATGTCGCATGTTATTGATGATGCCACTTCTGCTATGCATGATACTTATGATGAAACTACTTCTATGCTTGATACTACTGTGCCACTTGGTGAATTTCTTGATGAACAACTTGCTAGGGTTAGAGAGAATGAAATTATTGAAACTGATAATATTGATGAAAGTGATGATGAAGACTCTCCCCCTAATAAATATGAATTGCATGTTGTTCCTGAGGGTTATGTTCTGGATGAAGAATCTGCTAGAGCTATTTTAGCTTGCAATGATAGATATGATCTAAAGAGGTTATTAGCTAAATGGAAGCAGCAATCCCTTAATGCTAGAATGAAACCTGAACCTGCTTTTGCTACTTCACCTATCTGTGTTACTGATAAGGATTATGAATTCTCTGTTGATCCTGATATAATTACTTTGGTTGAATCTGATCCTTTTCATGGCTATGAATCTGAAACTGTTGTGGCACATCTTACTAAATTAAATGATATAGCCACCCTCTTCACTAATGATGAGAAATCTTGCTACTTTTATATCCTTAAAATATTTCCGTTCTCATTAAAGGGTGATGCTAAGATATGGTTTAATTCTCTTGATCCTGGTTGTGTGCGTAGTCCCCAGGATATGATTTATTACTTCTCTGCTAAATATTTCCCTGCTCATAAGAAACAAGCTGCCTTAAGGGATATATATAATTTTGTGCAAATTGAAGAAGAGAGTCTCCCACAAGCTTGGGGGAGGCTTCTCCAATTACTTAATGCTTTGCCTGATCATCCTCTTAATAAAAATGAAATACTTGATATCTTTTATAATGGACTATCCGATGCTTCCAGAGATTACTTGGATAGTTGTGCTGGTTCTATTTTCAAAGAAAGAACACCGGATGAAGCTGAAATTCTATTAAACAATATGTTGACTAATGAAAATAATTGGACACTTCATGAGCCTATTCCTAAACAAACTCCGAAGAAGAGAGGTGTTCTATTTCTCAGTCCTGAAGATATGCAAGAGGCAAAGAAATCCATGAAAGAAAAGGGTATTAAAGCTAAATATGTTAAGAATTTACCTCCTATTGAAGAAATACATGGTCTTAATTTACCGCCTGTCGAAGAAATGCATAATTTTAATCCATCTCCTATTGAAGAAATACATGGTCTTGATAACCCGACAGAGGTAGTAAAGGTAAATTCTCTCTATAGATATGATAAAGCTGAAATCACATTTACTAAGTTTGCTAGCCCATGCTTAGATGAGTTTGATAAATTTATGGTTAAGCAAGAAGACTTCAATGCTTATTTTGGTAGAGAATTAAAACGCAGTGCTGATATGCTTGAACACTTGGGTGATTATATGGCTATGTCAAAGGTGAACTTAAACTTATTAGTAAACATGCTTCTATGGTTACCACTCAAGTAGAACAAGTACTTAAAGCTCAAAATGATTTGCTCAATGAATTGAATAGTAAGAATAATGATTTTGATGTTAGAGTGGCTACTAGAACTGGTAAAATGACTCAGGAACCTTTGTATCCTGAAGGCCACCCTAAGAGAGTTGAGCAAGATTCTCAGAGAAATAATATAGATGCACCTAGTCCTTCTAAAAGGAAGAAAAAGAAAAATGATAGGACTTTGCATGCTTCTAGTGAACCTATTGCTGAAACACCTAAGAATCCAAATGATATTTCTATTTCTGATGCTGAAACACAATCTGGTAATGAACCTGAAACTAGTGATAATGTTAATGATAATGTTCATGTTGATGCTCAACCTAGCAATGATAATGATATAGAAATTGAACCTGCTGTTGATCTTGATAACCCACAATCAAAGAATCAACGTTATGATAAGAAATACTTTGTTTCTACGAAACACGGTAAATAAAGAGAACCATGGGTTCAGAAACCCATGCCTTTTCCTCCCAAACCATCCAAGAAAAAGGATGATGAGGATTTTGAGCGCTATACTGAAATGATTAGACCTATCTTTTTGCGTATGCGATTAACTGATATGCTCAAAATGAATCCTTATGCTAAGTATATGAAAGATATTGTTACAAATAAAAGAAAGATACCGGAAGGTGAAATTTCCACCATGCTTGCTAATTATACTTTTAAGGGTGGAATACCAAAGAAACTTGGAGATCCAGGAGTACCCACTATACCATGCTCTATTAAAAGAAACTATGTTAAAACTGCTTTATGTGATCTTGGAGCCGGCGTTAGTGTCATGCCTCTCTCTTTATATCATAGACTTGATTTGAATAAGTTGACACCTACTGAAATATCTTTGCAAATGGATGATAAATCAACAGCTATACATGTCGGTATTTGTGAGGATGTGCCTGTTGTAGTTGCAAACGTTACTATTTTAACGGACTTTGTTATTCTTGGTATTCTCAAGGATGATAGTATGTCTATTATTATTGGAAGACCCTTTTTGAATACTGCAGGGGCTGTTATTGATTGCAACAAAGGCAATGTCACTTTTCATGTCAATGGTAATGAGCATACGGTACACTTTTTGAGGAAACAACCTCAAGTTCATAGTATCAATTCTATTGGAAAAATTCCATTGATTATTTTTGGAGGTTTTGAATTTCCTCTACCTACTGTCAAGAAGAAATATGATATTCTTATTGTTGGGGATGTGCATATCCCCGTTGAGGTAACCTTGTGTTATTCGAGAATTTTCCGGTTCCATGTTATTCGGAATGAGTTTGTTAACAAGACTTGATCAACCTTGTTAATGGATTCCTTTTGATGATCATGAGATGGATGAATTTAGAAAACACAACTCTCTGTACCCTCCGTTTACTTTCTGTTATTTATATTAAATAAAATAAATTTAGTATTTTCTGTTTGTTATCTGAATTATCCATGCAATATAAAAATACCCCGAAAATAAAAGTTCTCCAAATTCCCTGAAATTTAAATATGTTTTTTCTGGAATATTTGAGAATATTTGGAACTGAGAACACAGCAGGCGGGGCATACACCTGGCCACGAGGGTGGAGGGCGCGCCCCCCTGCCTCGTGGGCCCACGATGGCCCTCCTCCACTTATTCCTGCACCCACACACTCCTTCCTCCCACAAACACAATTATCCAATTCAAACCTGAGTCCAAGCTCATTTTGCTGCCATTTTCGATCTCCTTGCTCAAAGCACCTCTCACAAAACTGCTTGGGGGGATTGTTCCTTGGTATGTGACTCCTCCATTGGTCCAATTAGTTTTTGTTCTAGTGCTTTATTCATTGCAAATTTGTGCTGACTAGGTGACCCTGTTCTTGAGCTTGCATGTCAAATTTATGTGGTTCCAAGTAGTCTTGATGCATGATATAGGCTTGATGTCTACTACACAACCTTCTTCTTGTAGACGTTGTTGGGCCTCCAAGTGCAGAGGTTTGTAGGACAGTAGCAAATTTCCCTCAAGTGGATGACCTAAGGTTTATCAATCCGTAGGAGGCGTAGGATGAAGATGGTCTCTCTGAAGCAACCCTGCAACCAAATAACAAAGAGTCTCTTGTGTCCCCAACACACCCAATAGAATGGTAAATTGTATAGGTGCACTAGTTCGGCGAAGAGATGGTGATACAAGTGGTATATGGATAGTAGATAATAGTTTTTGTAATCTGAAAACATAAAAACAGCAAGGTAACTAATGATAAAAGCGAGCGTAAACGGTATTGCAATGCTAGGAAACAAGGCCTAGGGTTCATAGTTTCACTAGTGTAAGTCCTCTCAACAATAATAACATAATTGGATCACATAACTATCCCTCAACATGCAACAAAGAGTCACTCCAAAGTCACTAATAGCGAAGAACAAACGAAGAGATTAGGTAGGGTACGAAACCACCTCAAAGTTATTCTTTCGAATCAATCCGTTGGGCTATTCCTATAAGTGTCACAAACAGCCCTAGAGTTCGTACTAGAATAACACCTTAAGACACAAATCAACCAAAACCCTATTGTCACCTAGATACTCCAATGTCACCTCAAGTATCCGCGGGTATGATTATACGATATGCATCACACAATCTCAAATTCATCTATTCAACCAACACATAGAACCTCAAAGAGTGCCCCAAAGTTTCTACCGGAGAATCACGACGAAAACGTATGCCAACCCCTATGCATAGGTTCATGGGCGGAACCCGCAAGTTGATCACCAAAACATACATCAAGTGAATCACGTGATATCCCATTGTCACCACAGATATCCACGGCAAGACATACATCAAGTGTTCTCAATTCTTTAAAGACTCAATCTGATAAGATAACTTCAAAGGGGAAACTCAATTCATTACAAGAAAGTAGAGGGGGGAAGAAACATCATAGGATCCAAATATAATAGCAAAGCTTGCAATACATCAAGATCGTATCACCTCAAGAACACGAGAGAGAGAGAGAGAGAGCACTAGTAGAAAAGGGGGCAAAGGTCTAGGCCGGGTCAGCCCATTTGTCCCGGTTCAGTCCAGAACCAGGACCAATGGGGGCATTGGACCCGGTTCGTGATCCCAGGGGGCCGGCCGGGCCACGTGGGCCATTGGTCCCGGTTCGTCTGGACCTTTTGGTCCCGGTTGGTGGGACGAACCGGGACCAATGGGCCTCGCTCCTGGCCCACCACCATTGGTCCCGGTTGGTGGCTTGAACCGGGACCAAAGGCTCCCCTTTAGTCCCGGTTCATGCGACCAACCGGGACCAATGAGGTGCCTATATATACCCCCTCGCATAAGAGTAGAGCACACTGCTCTGTTTTTTCTGGCCGAGGGGGAGAGGGCTTGGTGGTGCTCTAGCTCACCTCCTATGCACACAAGGTGTTCGATGGAATGCCCGAGCCACACCACTTAAGCTTTCTCCTCTCCAAGCTCAACCTCCAAGCTCCATTTTCCTCAATATTTGTCTAGGTTTAGCGGTCTGTCACGCCTTGTCCCTGTCTTCACCGCCGTCGATCACCCGCGCCGAGATCATCGCCGGCACCACCGTGGTGAGCCTCTTGTTCTTATCTTCTTTCTGAAAGGAAAAAATATTCTTACTTGTATGTTTACATAGATACTTGTATTATTTTCTTACTTTTATTATTTCATCTTATATAGTGCGATGGTTTTGGTATCAGCCCCCCGTCGGCCCTCGTCCTGTCTATGATTCGGATGTGGTATATATATTATCTTTATAACTATTGGTTCATTTATTGTTTATGAAAATTATGCCGACCAACGTGACATAGATTTTATTTATCTAGGATGTATGTGAACCAGAAATTCCAACCGTCCCTATTGTCGAGAGGTTAAATTTAGTTGAAGAAGAAAACAATTTCTTGAAGGAAAAAATAAAAAAAATTGAGGAGGAGAAGACGATATTGGAGTTGCATGTTGCGGATGTCGTTGATGATCACAAGATCAATATGGATGCAATGCGCTTGAAGATGAGAAAGATTAGAAAATATGCCATTCATACCGAGGCTTGGTATCGTTATGCCATTGGATCAATTGTTACCTTGGTTGCAATTATGATCGCATTTGTTTTCGCATTGAAATGTTTTACATAGTTTCAATGTATGGTTTAATTAATTAGATGCTCTGGAGAGCTATATGTTGTTAGATGAGAACTATGTATGTACTGTGGTTTTAATGTGATGATGAACTTCTATTAATTTGGACACTTAATTATATATAATGCACGCAGATGAACCGACAATGGATGTACGGTGACAGACACACCTTCGAGTACATTAAGGGCGTGCATGAGTTTCTCGATGCGGCTGAGGCAAACAAGCAGAATGGTTTTATGTGCTGTCCATGCACTGAATGTGGGAATACGATGTCTTACTCTAACCGGAAAATCCTTCACTCCCACCTGCTTTACAAGGGTTTCATGCCACACTATAATGTTTGGATGAGGCACGGAGAAATAGGGGTTATGATGGAAGACGGCGAAGAAGAAGAGTACGATGACAACTATGTGCCCCCTGAATACGGTGATGCTGCAACGGGGGGTGCTGGTGAAGATCAAGAGGAACCAGACGATGTGCCCAATGATGCTGCAATGGGTGAAGCTGATGAAGATCAAGAGGAACCAGACGATGTGCCCGATGATGATGATCTCCGCCGGGTCATTGTCGATGCAAGGACGCAATACGAAAGTCTAAAGGAGAAGCTGAAGTTCGATCGCATGTTAGAGGATCACAAAAAAGGGTTGTACCCCAATTGCGAAGATGGCAACACAAAGCTTGGTACCGTACTGGAATTGCTGCAGTGGAAGGCAGAGAATGCTGTGCCTGACAAAGGATTTGAGAAGCTACTGAAGATATTGAAGAAGAAGCTTCCAAAGGATAATGAATTGCTCGACAGTACATACGCCACAAAGAAGGTCGTATGCCCTCTAGGCTTGGAGGTGGAGAAGATACATGCATGCCCTAATGACTGCATCCTCTACTGCGGTGCATACAAGGATCTGAACGCATGCCCGGTATGCGGTGCATTGCGGTATAAGATCAGACTAGATGACCCTGGTGATGTTGACGGCGAGCCCCCCAGGAAGAGGGTTCCTGCGAAGGTGATGTGGTATGCTCCTATAATACCACGGTTGAAACATCTATTCAGAAACGGAGAGCACGCCAAGTTGATGCGATGGCACAGTGAGGACCATAAGAAAGACGGGAAGTTGAGAGCACCCGTTGACGGGTCGCGGTGGAGAAAAATCGAGAGAAAGTACTGGGATGAGTTTGCAAAGGACCCAAGGAACGTATGGTTTTCTTTAAGCGCGGATGGCATTAATCCTTTTGGGGAGCAGAGCAGCAATCACAGCACCTGGCCCGTGACTCTATGTATGTATAACCTTCCTCCTTGGATGTGCATGAAGCGGAAGTTCATTATGATGCCAGTTCTCATCCAAGGCCCTAAGCATCCCGGCAACGACATTGATGTGTACCTAAGGCCATTAGTTGAAGAACTTTTACAGATGTGGAATGGAAACGGTGTACGTACGTGGGATGAGCACAGACAGGAGGAATTTAACCTAAAGGCGTTGCTGTTCGTGACCATCAATGATTGGCCCGCTCTCAGTAACCTTTCAGGACAGACAAACAAAGGATACCACGCATGCACGCACTGTTTAGATGACACTGAAAGTATATACCTGGACAAATGCAGGAAGAATGTGTACCTGGGCCATCGTCGATTTCTTCTGACCAACCATCAATGTCGAAAGAAAGGCAAGCATTTCAAAGGCGAGGCAGATCATCGGAAGAAGCCTGCCATGCGTACCGGTGATCACGTACTTGCTATGGTCAATGATTTACACGTAATCTTTGGAAAGGGTCCCGGCGCACTAGCTGTTCCGAATGACGCTGAGGGACACACACCCATGTGGAAGAAGAAATCAATATTTTGGGACCTACCCTACTGGAAAGACCTAGAGGTCCGCTCTTCAATCGACGTGATGCACGTGATGAAGAACCTTTGCGTGAACCTGCTAGGCTTTTTGGGCGTGTATGGAAAGACAAAAGATACACCTGAGGCACGGGAGGACCTGCAACGTTTGCACGAAAAAGACGGCATGCCTTCGAAGCTGTATGAAGGTCCTGCCAGCTACGCTCTTACAAAAGAAGAGAAAGAAATCTTCTTTGAATGCCTGCTTAGTATGAAGGTCCCGACTGGCTTCTCGTCGAATATAAAGGGAATAATAAATATGCCAGAGAAAAAGTTCCAGAACCTAAAGTCTCATGACTACCACGTGATTATGACGCAACTGCTTCCGGTTGCATTGAGGGGGCTTCTACCGGAAAACGTCCGATTAGCCATTGTGAAGCTATGTGCATTCCTTAATGCAATCTCTCAGAAGGTGATCGATCCAGAAATTGTACCAAGGCTAAGGAGTGATGTGGCGCAATGTCTTGTCAGTTTCGAGCTGGTGTTCCCACCATCCTTCTTCAATATCATGACGCACGTCCTAGTTCATCTAGTCGACGAGATTGTCATTCTGGGGCCCGTATTTCTACACAATACGTTCCCCTTTGAGTGGTTCATGGGAGTCCTAAAGAAATATGTCCGTAACCGTGCTAGGCCAGAAGGAAGCATCTCCATGGGCCATCAAACAGAGGATGTTATCGGGTTTTGTGTCGACTTCATTCCTGGCCTTAAGAAGATAGGTCTCCCTAAATCGCGGTATGAGGGGAGACTGACTAGAAAAGGCACTATTGGAAGTGACTCAATAATATGCAGGGACGGATATTCTTGGTCTCAAGCACACTACACAGTTCTACAGAACTCTACCTTGGTGACCCTGTATGTCGATGAACACAAGAACAGTCTGCGCTCCAAACACCCGGAGCAGTGCGACGACTGGATTACATGTGAACACATTAGGACTTTCAGCAGTTGGTTGGAAACACGTCTCAGAGGTGACAACACTATTTGTGATGAGCTGTACTTGTTGTCCAGGGGACCATCTTTGACTGTATTAACTTACAAAGGATACGAGATAAATGGGGATACATTTTACACGATCGCCCAAGATCAAAAGAGCACCAACCAAAACAGCGGTGTCCGCTTTGATGCAGCAACGGAGAGCGGAAAGGACACATATTATGGTTACATAGTGGACATATGGGAACTTGACTATGGACATGATTTTAAGGTCCCTTTGTTTAAGTGCAAATGGGTCAATCTATCAGGAGGCGGGGTACAGGTAGACCCACAGTACGGAATGACAATAGTGGATCTGAAAAATCTTGGGTACACTAACGAACCGTTCGTCCTAGCCAATGATGTGGCACAGGTTATCTATGTGAAGGACATGTCTACCAAAGTGAGAAAAAGAAAAGATAAGGAAGCGAATACATCATACGATGAGCCAAAGCGCCACATAGTTCTTTCAAGAAAAAGGGACATCCTGGGAGTGGAGGGCAAGACAGACATGTCTGAAGATTATGAAAAGTTTCATGAAATTCCTCCCTTCAATGTCAAGGCTGACCAAGCATCCTGATAAATGATGAAGATTATCCATGATTATGGTGCAATAAGCAAATGAAACAAGCGAAGAAAAAGTGAAGACTTTCTCCCGCAACTATTATGATGATACCATGCCAACTTTGTAACACACGAGTATGCTATGCCAACTTTTTCAGAGTTCATTTGAAAACTATGAACTTAGGTTGAATTTTCTCTATAGGTGCATCTATGTTCATTTTTTAGTAAAGTTAATCACAAACTTGTGATTCACACAAATTTCAAAGAATTCAAATTTTAACTATTTAAATTTGAAAACTAATGGCACTAACAGAAAGTTTATAATTTTTCTAAAACCAATGGCACTAACACAAAGTTTATAATTTTGCTGACCTAAAAGCAAAAAGAATTAAAAAATAAAGGAAAAAACAAAAGAAAATAAATAATACAGAAAACAAAATAAAAAAACTGGAAAAACATAAAAATAGCAACAATAAGTATTTTGTTGTAAGTAGAAACAAAATAAAATAAATAAAGCAACAAAGAAAACAAACAAACTAAAAAAGTGTTTTCAAATTTAAAAACTAATGGCACTAACAAAATGTTTATAATTTTTCTAAAACTAAAAGCAAAAAGAATTAAAAAATGAAGCAAAAAACAAAAGAAAATAAATAATGCAGAAAACAAAACAAAAAAACTGGAAAAAATAGGGCTCGCCCCTGGCCCATGACCATTAGTCCCGGTTTGTGCCACAAACCGGGACTAAAGGGTTGGTCCTCGTTGCGCTCAGAGTTTAGTCCCACCTCGCCAACCGAAGGGCGCCCACACCAGTTTATAAGCCCGTCCCTCTCTTCCTTGTTGAGCTCCTCTCAAAGTGAAAATAGATGCCCCTATACAGGGAATTTGACCTAAATTCATAATGAATTTCTCTGAAATTCATAGAAATTGATTATGAATTTAGGTTGAATTTTCTCTATAGGTGCATCTATGTTCATTTTTTTAGTAAAGTTAATCACAAACTTGTGATTCACACAAATTTTAAAAAATTCAAATTTAAACTATTCAAATTTTAAAACTAATGGCACTAACAGAAAGTTTATAATTTTTGTGACCTAACAGAAAAAAGAAATCACTAAAAAACTATAAGTATTTAGTTCTAAGTAGAAATGAAAAAATAAATAGCAAAAAAGAAAAAAAATTCCTATAATATTTGTTATGACTAACTAAAATTAGCAAATTGAGTATAATGATAAAACACAGTAATATTAAATAGCAGGAAAAAGAATGACTCAAAAATCAATTTTTATAGTAAAGTTATTCATAAACTAGTGATTCACACAAATTTTAAAAAATTCAAATTTAAACTATTCAAATTTTAAAACTAATGGC
>NC_057812.1:206466157-206467110 GCF_018294505.1 Triticum aestivum
AAATGCCTATAATATTTGTTATGACTAACTAAAATTACCAAATTGAGTATAATGATAAAACACGGTAATATTAAATAGCAGGAAAAAGAATGACTCAAAAATCAATTTTTATAGTAAAGTTATTCATAAACTAGTGATTCACACAAATTTTAAAAAATTCAAATTTAAATTATTCAAATTTTAAAACTAATGGCACTAACAGAAAGTTTATAATTTTTGTGACCTAAAAGAAAAAAGAAATCACTAAAAAACTATAAGTTTTTAGTTCTAAGTAGAAATGAAAAAATAAATAGCAAAAAAGAAAAAAATGCCACCTACTAGGCCAGCACGGCCTGAATACGACTAGAAACCCAACCATGGGCCAGGATTCAGGCCCGCCGCAGGCCCATTGGCCCACAGGCATTGCAGTGTCCCATTAGGCTCGTAAGCCTGCAGTTCAGAGGAGTTCGAAAGGGAACACAGAGCAGGGCTTATAAATAGGTGCGGGAGCTCTTCGGCTAGCGAGGTGGGACTAAAACTCCCACCGCGCCGCACCGTGGCGCAGGCCATTGGTCTCGATTAGAAGCACGAACCGGGACCATAGGGGGCATTCGTACCGGTTCGTGGCACAAACCAGTATGAATGCCTACCTATGGTCCCGGTTCGTGCGACGAACCGGGACCAATGGCCTCTGCTTCCCGCCCTTTGGGCTGCCGAAATGAGACCTTTGGTCCCGGTTGGTAGCACGAACCGGGACCATAGGTGGCATTGGTATCGGTTCGTGCCACGAACCGAGACCAATGCTTCATGTATATATACCCACCACTTAGCGGTTTCAGTTTACATCGCCCATTTCCCCCCGACGCCGTCGAGCTCATCGCCGCCAGGCTGCCTCGCCGTCGCCGCCCACGTCATTGCCCCTGCCCCGCCCCCGAGCCCACGCCGACGCCGTCCGCCGCCCACACCGTTGTCGT
>NC_057812.1:206467120-206467830 GCF_018294505.1 Triticum aestivum
GAGCGCGCCCTGCCTCGCCGTCGTCGCCGAGCGCGCCCGGCCATCGCCCTCGCCGACCCCGACACCGGCCGCCCGCGTCTCCTCCCCGATCCTGCCGGGAGAGGTAGCTACCACCCCATCCTCCCCCATTCCTTCCTTCCCCTTGCAAAATATTGATATGATGAATTTGATATGATGAATGAGGGGGTCATGTGTATGTATGTATGTGTGTATGTATATGTAAATTTTGATATTTTTTGTTCATATATAATGTAGATGTCTATGTATGTATGGAATGATATCGATGGATGTATGTATATAAAACATTCATAGAAAATATGACGAATCCGATATGACCAATGTCCCCCTCCAGTTCACTCGGGAACACTAACTCTCTCGGAGAAAAAAAATTATCGGGGAGAAAAAAAGTTATAGGATCATCAAGGGGTCGAGGGTCGAGAGGGGGTCGACGGTCGCCGAGGGGTCGAGGGTCAAGAGGGGGTCTAGGGTCGCCGAGGGGTCGAGGGTCGTCGAACATGAGAGGAAGAAGAGGATGAAAAAGAAGAGGAAGAAGAAAAAAAAGAGGAGAAGAAAGAACTTCTTCTTCCTCTTTTTTTTATCGGGAACGAGGGTCGTCAAGGGTCGCCGAGCGGTAGAGGAAAACCCTAAATATCAAGTATCTTCGGTGTGAGATACATGTGGTCGTCGGTGTTGGACACTACATCCATGTC
>NC_057812.1:206467966-206490021 GCF_018294505.1 Triticum aestivum
CTCTGTGTGTGTGTGTGTGTGTGTGTGTTCATGTATATATGCAAAAGATAGATTATCGGGGAGGGGGTATATCGACCCCCCCACGTGTCGAAGAAAAAAAGATATATTCTATTTTTTTCTTCTTCTCCTCTATTCCTTTCTTCTTCTCTTCTTTTTTTCTTCTTTTTTTCTTCGACACGTGGGGGGGGGGTCGATATACCTCCTCCCCGATAATATTATTTTCCCATGTACGTATGTCGTGTCGATATAAACTCCCGATAACTTCAACACGTGGGGGTTGGGGTCGATATACCCCCTCCCGATAACTTCAACACATGGGGGGTCGATATACCCCCTCCCCGATAATATTATTTTCCCATGTACGTATGTTGTCGTTGTCGATATACCCCAAACACTTGAAGCATTGTCGAGGCCACCCCAAACCCTAGAGAAGCAGCGTCGAGGCCGCTAATTAATATTAGTTCTACGTTTGCCACTAATATATCAATCTGTCATGTTTGAATAATAATTGCCATGTTGTAAATATATGTAGAAACTATGGACACTGCCCGAGACGAAGTACAAGAAGAGTTGTTAGGGGACATAATCGCACGAGGAAGTGATGCCGTCTCCTCGTTGTTTCTCAACGACACCGATGGTCTAGAAGTAGCTGGCTATGATTATGATGGCTCCGGTGACCCAATGCCGGTGCAAGAAGGAGACCGTGAGGACGGCTCCGGTGACCCAATGCCGGTGCAAGAAGGAGACCGTGATGACGGCTCCGGTGACCGAACCGAGTCCGGCCAGGTATATATATTAGTTAAGCCTGTGCTGACTAGCTAATTGATGCATTCATTGTTTTGGTATGTACACATATTAATTAAGTCTTTGTTCTTTTTTCTAGCCCTACGGATCGAGCACAACTTCGGTAAAGAGACGAGGCCCAAAGAAAAAGTTGAGCTCGGATGAAAGGTTTGAGATCATAGCAATCACGCTCGACGGCCAACCGATTGAACCCATCCGGACAAAGAACGCATTTATTGCTCAGTGCGGGGTTCTGGTTAGGGACAAGATCCCGATCAGCATCCAGCAATGGTTAAAGCCGACTACAGAAGACCCTGAGGTGTCTTATGTCAATGATATGTAGAAAAATGATCTTTGGACTGAGCTAAAGTCGAATTTCACCCTACCGCCAGAGGATGATCCAGAGAAGCCAGTTAAAGAGAAATTAATCAAGTCTTTTGCTCTTAAGAGGATGGCAGACCTATTCAGGAGGTGGAAGAACGAGCTGAATAAGTTTGTCGATAAAAAAGAGACACCAGAATTCAAGGGCAGATATGAGAAGATCAGAGATCACTGGCCCGCATTTGTGGCCCACAAGACATCAGAAAAGAGTAAGAAGATGTCGGCGACAAACAAGCAAAATGCTGCAAAGAAGAAGCATCACCATCGCACGGGGTTAGGTGGCTACCTCGTAGCCCGGCCTAAGTGGGCCAAGACTGAGAATGATCTGGTTGATAAAGGGATCGAACCAGAGATAATTAACTGGCCAGACCGTTGCCTGACTTGGTTCTTCGGGGCTGGCGGAACCTTGGACCCTGTATCAGGGAAGTGCATTTGGACGAACGAGCAAATGGAAATACCAGTCAAGAGGCTTAAGCACTATATCGAAGCAGTGCAGCAAGGGACGTTCGTTCCAGACAGAGAGAACGGCGAGCTCACAATGGCCCTCGGGAATCCTGAGCACCCTGGACGGACACGAGGCACGCCAGGCTCCATTCCGTGGAAGGCTGGGTTTCCGGATGCAGGCGGTTACAAATGCCACGAGAGGAGGAAGAAAGTGGAGCAGACCCAACTGTAGGCACTGCACGCTAGGGTACAAGCGATAGAGGAACGAGAAGAAAATCGCAGCAAACGAACTGCCGAAGCTTCCCTCGAAGCTACCCCGCCATCTCAGCGGAGAAGCAGCGTGGCTTCCACCGAGCTGCTTCAACTGGAGCATGTCTTGATGGCTCCTGCCAGCTATCCCGTGGATGCTATCACGGAGTCTCAAAATTGCCACCTTATGACGCAAATATGAAGGTCAAGGCGGCTGTTGGCTCTGTTTTTCCTACTGAACCCGGCGCAACTTTTCACTGCCGGCCGATTCCAGAAGGATATGCTAGGGTTATGGTGGATGAAATAACAGAGGGATTGAGGACCTCCAGCTTGACCACCCTACCGGTGAAGGGGAGACTCGGCTGGGTTCTGCTCTGAAGACTCCATGCCTATGGCGGAAGGAGCTCATCAACCTTCCGAACTGGACGCCTCCGCCTCCTCCTCCTCCGCGAGTCAGGGCACTCCGCCTCCTCCACCGCCTCCTCCTCTGGCGAGTGACGATCAGGGCACTCGGCCGGCTCCTTCTCCGGCGCGTGGCGGCACTCCGCCTCCTTCTTCGCCTGCGCCGGCGCGCCCGAGCAGCCAGCCTCCTCCTTCCCCGCCTCGTCAGCAAGGGCGGAAGAGACCCGCTGCCGCTCCGGCTACTCCGGCGCATTGTACTCCTTCTCCTCCACCTCGTAAGTAAGTAAAGAAGATAGTCGCTCCGTCTGCTCTGCCGACGTCTAGCAGTACAGCCAGAGGCGGGAGGACATATAGATTCGGTCCTTCTCTGAAGACTCCAGAGAAGTTACCATACGAGAGGACCCCGGAGGAGAACGCCGAGATCGCGCGAGAAGAAGTTAGGAACTTCTTTGAAGGGGTGAAAGCAAAGAAACATCCACCTCCGGAGGAGAAGGTAGATCCGGTGAAAGCGAAGCGCACTCTGGCTGCCCTGATAAAACCACCCAAGTCTCCGCCGAAAGGCAACTATGAGTGCATTATTGGAAAGGCATTTGCCTAAGCGGAGCGGTCAGGAAGTACTGTTAGTGATCAAAGGATGAAAGAACAACGAGCTGGGAAACAAATTGCCCAGCTCGGCGAACAAGCGAAGCAATCGTGCCCCCCGCTCAAGGTGCCTAGTGACATCGTCGCTAATGATCCGAGGATGGTGCCCGGTTATATCAATCTTGGAGATTACCTGCCCGACGATGTACATTATGATTTCTCGGAGGTGCAGATACAAAGATACGAGTATGGGAAGCCTCTCGTCAAAGATGAAAGATCTCTATCAACGATGATGCGAAGATTGCATGATTGGTACTTGAAAATCCGCAGAGAGTCTGGGGGGAGGAATACTTTGTATGTGAGAGTTAACAAGGAGCATGACCTCGTTGGAATTGAACTGTTGCATGTTCCATTTGAGGAGTTCTTTCAGTTTTTCAATCAATTGGCCCTCGATAAAGCAACGGTCACCTGCTACTGTCTGTAAGTAGTACTACTTCTGTCATTAAGTCTCTCTATATAGTTCAGCTCTTTCATTGCATGTATTTATAATTATCCTCACTATAAAATGCAGATTGAAGATCGTCGAATTGAAGAAAAGACAAGTCGGTGATATTGGGTTCATTAACACAAATCTCATAGATGCAACTGAGGTTAAATTTCATGCCACAGATACGGAGGCCAACTTGCTATGATCGTTGGTAATAAATGAAAACAAAGATATAATACTCTTTCCTTACAACTTCAAGTGAGTGTTACTGTCTTGTGCATATTCAGTTTCCCTTATATATTAGTCAAGGTTATAGTAATGTAATTGATGAGTTATGCATGCGTGCGGAGGTTCCACTATATTCTCCTAGAGATTAAGCTTGAGCAGGGAGTAGTAACTGTCTTGGACTCTAAATGAAAAGATCCCCAGGAGTATGCGGACATGACTCAAATGCTCGAGAAGTAAGTTAAATCAATCATTATCCACCATATCAGCAACTTTGTTCATTTCTGACATCAAGTAATTGTTTTCTTTGTTTGGCAGGGTTTGGAGAAAATTCACCAAAAAAGCTCCGGGACTACCGAAGAAGCTGGAATTTAGACACCCGAAAGTAAGTACTATAGTAGCATGTTCCGCGCATCTCCTAATGATTCAAGCGCTAGTTTCATCAATACCATTTGGCATTCTTGCTTATCAGTTTGATCGACCTCTATTTCTTGTAAAGTGGTTGTGGCAGGAACAAGGGAATGATTTCTGTGGATACTACATTTGCGAGTCCATCCGCCACACGCCCTATGAGCGGGGCTACTCTGCCGAACAATATTAAGTGTGTAAATAACAATATTCACAATTTTATTTTATTACCATCATTTGTATTGAGTTTCATTTATTCATATATATATATATATATGTATGTATGTATGTATTGACCCCCTTCTTCAAATTAGATGTTTCAGAAGCGGGATGAACTCCTAGCACCAGCTCGCATGCGAGCAATTCAAGAGGAATTGGCGGCATTCTTTCTTGACCACGTGATCGCTGAAGACGGAGAATACTATGTGGACCATGCATCCGTATGTTAGGAGATTATATTTGTAAGAGATAATTATTGTATATATGTAGCCGATAGTGTCGGATAGATATACGAGAACTTGTTGTTCGACCAATCTCTCGGAGAAAGAGAGTTGGTCAATATCACTTCTCTTTGTATGCATATATGTTCATGACGATCTTCTGTTTCCTTCATTTGCTTACTAGCTAGCTAGCGTGTCTAGTCCTCTCTATACGTATGTATAGTACGTAGCATCGACCAAGCACGGACATAAGAGAGGACACTTCTCTCTATTAATTATAGCTAGCTAACACAATATATGAAACACCTAAACTAACCCCCCAACCCCCCCCCCTTTCAAAAAAACAAAAACCCCAGCCACAGAAATGCTGACGCATGGATGCCTATTGGTCCCGGTTGGTGCCACCAACTGGGACCAAAGGCCCTCATGCCTGGGCTCCGCGCACAGGCCACGTGGAGGCCCATCTGTCCCAGTTCTGGACTGAACCGGGACTAAAGGGACATGGCATTAGTAATGACCCTTTAGTCCCGGTTCACGAACCGGGACAAAAGACCCTTACGAACTGGGACAATAGGCCCGTTTTCTACTAGTGGATATCAAACACATAGCTACTGGTACATACCCTCAGCCCCGAGGGAGAACTACTCCCTCCTCATCATGGAGAGCACCGGGATGATGAAGATGGCCACCGGAGAAGGATTGCCCCCTCCGGTAGGGTGCCAGAACGGGTCTAGATTGGTTTTCGGTGGCTACGGAGGCTTCTGGCGGCGGAACTCCCGATCTATTGTCTGTTCTGGAAGTTTTAGGATACATAGGTATATATGGGTGAAAGAGATACATCAGGAGACTGAAGGGGGGGCCACGAGGCAGGGGGGCGCGCCCTAGGGGGGTGGGCGCGCCCCCCACCCTCATGAGCACCTCCCTTCTTTGCTGTCATGCACTCCAAGCTTTTCCGGTAGCTTTCCTTCCAAAAATAACTTCTCCAGTTGATTTCGTTCCGTTCCGACTAAGTTTGATATTCCTTTTCTTTGAAACACTGAAATAGGCAAAAAAACAGCAAATCTGGGTTGGGCCTCCGGTTAATAGGTTAGTCCCAAAAATAATAATAATAAGTGGATAATAAAGCCCAATATTGCCCAAAACAGTAGATAATATAGCATGGAGCAATCAAAAATTATAGATACGTTGGAGACGTATCAAGCATCCCCAAGCTTAATTCCTGCTCGTCCTCGAGTAGGTAAATGATAAAAACAGAATTTTTGATGCGGAGTGCTACTTGGCATAATTTCAATGTAATTCCTCTTAATTGTGGCATGAATATTCAGATCCATAAGATTCAAGACAAAAGTTCATATTGACATAGAAATGATAATACTTCAAGCATACTAACTAAGCAATTATGTCCTCTCAAAATAACATGGCCAAAGAAAGTTCATCCCTACAAAATCATATAGTTTAGTCATGCTCCATTTTTGTCACACAAGAATGTTCTCATCATGCACAACCCCGATGACAAGCCAAGCAATTGTTTCATACTTTAGTAATCTCAAACCTATAAACTTTCATGCAATACATGAGCGCGAGCCATGGACATAGCACTATGGGTGGAATAGAATATAATGAGGGGGGTTATGTGGAGAAGACAAAAAGGAGAAAGTCTCACATCAACGAGGCTAATCAATGGGCTATGGAGATGCCCACCGATTGATGTTAATGCCAGGAGTAGGGATTTCCATGCAACGGATGCACTAGAGCTATAAATGTATGAAAGCTCAACAAAAGAAACTAGTGGGTGTGCATCCAACTTGCTTCCTCACGAAGACCTAGGGCACTTGAGGAAGCCCATTGTTGGAATATACAAGCCAAGTTCTATAATGAAAAATTCCCACTAGTATGTGAAAGTGACAAAACAAGAGACTCTCTATCATGAAGATTACGGTGCTACTTTGAAGCACAAGTGTGGCAAAGGATAGTAGCATTGTCCCTTCTCTCTTTTTCTCTCATTTTTTTGAGCCTTTTCTTCTTTTTTTATGGCCTTTCTCTTTTTTTGGGCCTTCTCTTTTTTATGGCATTTTTTATTCCTCACTTGGGACAATGCTCTAGAAAATGATGATCATCACACTTCTATTTATTTACAACTCAATTATTACAACTTGATACTAGAACAAGATATGACTCTATATGAATGCCTCCGGCGGTGTACCGGGATATGCAATGAACCAAGAGTGACGTGTATGAAAGAATTATGAATGGTGGCTTTGCCACAAATACTATGTCAACTACATGATCATGCTAAGCAATATGACAATGATGAACGGAATGATGGAAAGTTGCATGGCAATATATCTTGGAAGGGCTATGGAAATGCCATAATAGGTAGGTATGGTGGCTGTTTTGAAGAAGATATAAGGAGGTCTATGTGTGACAGAGCGTATCATATCACGGGGTTTGGATGCACCGGCGAAGTTTGCGCCAACTCTCAATGTGAGAAAGGGCAATGCACGGTACGGAAGAGGCTAGCAAGGATGGAAGGGTGAGAGTGCGTATAATCGATGGACTCAACATTAGTCATAAAGAACTCACATACTTATTGCAAAAATCTACAAGTCATCCAAAACCTCGGCACTATGCGCATGCTCCAAGGGGGATAGATTGGTAGGAAAAGACCATCGCTCGTCCCCGACCGCCACTCATAAGGAGGACAATCAAATAACACCTCATGTTTCAAATTTGTTACCCAACGTTTACCATACGTGCATGCTACGGGACTTGCAAACTTCAACACAAGCATTCCTCAAATTCACAACTACTCAACTAGCACGACTTTGGTATTATTACCTCCATATCTCAAAACAATCATCAATCATCAAACTTCTCTTAGTATTCAACACACTCATAAGAAAGTTTTTACTATTCTTGGATGCCTAGCATATTAGGATTATTTAAGCAAATTACCATGATATTTAAGACTCTCAAAATAATATAAGTGAAGCATGAGAGTTCATATATTTCTACAAAATAAAACTACCACCATGCTATAAAAGATATAAGTGAAGTACTAGAGCAAACGACAAACTACTCCGAAATATATAACTGAAGATCAATGAGTAGTCGAATAATCATGCAACTATGTGAAGACTCTCTAACATTTAAGAATTTCAGATCTTGGTATTTTATTCAAACAGCAAGCAAAGCAAAATAAAATGACATTCTAAGAATGGCAAACATCATGTGAAGAAGCAAAAACTTAGGATCAACTGAAACTAACCGATAGTTGTTGAAGAAGAAAGGTGGGATGCCAACCGGGGCATCCCCAAGCTTAGACGCTTGAGACCTCTTGAAATATTATCTTGGGATGCCTTGGACATACCCAAGCTTGAGCTTTTGTGTATCCTTAATTCCTCTCATATCACGGTCTCCCTAAATCTCAAAAGCTCCATCCACACAAAACTCAACAAGGACTCGTGAGATAAGTTAGTATAGACCGTTGCCAAAAGCTTACCATACTCTACTGTAGCAAGTCACTAAAATTATTATTCAAAATTGCGTACTAAATGCCTATGAATATTTAATAGTCCTATCCTCAAATAGAATCATTAAAGAAGCAAACATATGCAAACAATGCAAACATAACAGCAATCTGCCTAAACAGGACAGTCTGTAAAGAATGCAGCAACATCCATACTTACCTAGCTCCAAAAATAATGAAAGAAAATTCCCACTGTAGTAAATTTATCAGAGCTTAATATGCAAAAGGTTTCAACATTTTATCACATTCTGAGTTTTCTAGGGAATTATTGCAACAGCGGTAAACTTTGTGTTTTCAACAGCAACATGTGGACTTCTAAAATAGGCATAGTAAAGGCTATAAATGCCACTTTTATTGAAATAAAAGATGCAAAAAAAATTTATAAATAAAATAAATAAAATCCTAACAAAATAAATTGACGCTCCAAGCAAAACACATATCATGTGGCGAATAAAAATATAGCTCCAAGTAAAGTTACCGATGAACGAAGACGAAAGAGGGGATGCCTTCCGGGGCATCCCCAAGCTTAGGCTCTTGGTTGTCCTTGAATGTTACATTGGGGTGCCTTGGGAATCCCCAAGCTTAGGCTCTTGCCACTCCTTATTCCATAGTCCATCGAATCCTTACCCAAAACTTGAAAACTTCACAACACAAAACTTAACAGAAAACTCGTAAGCCCCGTTAGCGAAAGAAAACAAAAGACCACTTCAAGGTACTGTAATGAACTCATTATTTATTTATATTTGTGTTAAAACTACTGTATTCCAACTTATCTATGGTTTATAAACTATTTTACTAGCCATAGATTCATCAAAATAAGTAAACAACACATTGAAAACAGAATCTGTCAAAAACAGAACAGTCTGTAGTAATCTGGATCAAACATATACTTCTGAAACTCATAAAATTCTAAAAGAAATTTCTGGACCTGAGTAATTTATCTATTAATCATCTGCAAAAATAATTAACTAAATAGCACTGTCCAATAAAAAATGGCAGCAATTCTCGTGAGCACTAAAGTTTCTGTTTTTTACAGCATGATCACAAAGACTTCACCCAAGTCTTCCCAAAGGTTCTACTTGGCACAAACACTAATTAAACACATAAAACAACATCTAAACAGAGGCTAGATGAATTATTTATTACTAAACAGGAACAAAAAATAAGGAATAAAGTTGGGTTGCCTCCCAACAAGCGCTATCATTTAACGCCCCTAGCTAGGCATGATGATTTCAATGATGCTCACATAAAGGATGAGAATTGAAACATAAAGAGAGCATCATGAAGAATATGACTAGCAAATTTAAGTATAACCCACTTCCTATGCATAGGGATTTTGTGAGCAAACAACTTATGGGAACAACAATCAACTAGCATAGGAAAGTAAAACAAGCATAGCTTCAAAACTTTGAGCACATAGAGAGGAAACTTGATATTATTGCAATTCCTACAAGCATATATTCCTCCCTCATAATAATTTTCAGTAGCAACATGAATGAATTCAACAATATAACCAGCACCTAAAGCATTCTTTTCATGATCTACAAGCATAAAATTTTATTACTCTCCACATAAGCAAAATTCTTCTCATTCGGAATAGTGGGAGCAAACTCAACAAAGTAACTATCATGGGATTGAAAATTGAAATCAATATGACAAGTTTCATTGTTATCATTATTATTTAAAGCATACGTGTCATCAGAATAATCATCATATATAGGAGGCATGCTTTCATCATAATAAATTTGCTCATCAAAACTTGGGGGACAAAAAATACCATCTTCATCAAACATAGCTTCCCCAAGCTTGTGGCTTTGCATATAATTAGCATCTTAGATATTCAAGGAATTCATACTAACAACATTGCAATCATGCTCATCATTCAAATATTTAATGCCAAACATTCTAATGCATTCTTCTTCTAGCACTTGAGCACAATTTTCCTTTCCATCATACTCAAGAAAGATATTAAAAAGATGAAGCGTATGAGACAAACTCAATTCCATTTTTTTATAGTTTTCTTTTATAAACTAAACTAGTGATAAAACAAGAAACTAAAACACTCGATTGCAAGATATAAAGATATACCTTCAAGCACTCACCTCCCCGATAATGGCGCCAGAAAAGAGCTTGATGTCTACTACACAACCTTCTTCTTGTAGACATTGTTGGGCCTCCAAGTGCAGAGGTTTGTAGGAGAATAGAAAAATTCCCTCAAGTGGATGACCTAAGGTTTATCAATCCGTAGGAGGCGTAGGATGAAGATGGTCTCTCTCAAGCAACCCTGCAACCAAATAACAAAGAGTCTCTTGTGTCCCCAACACACCCAATACAATGGTAAATTGTATAGGTGCACTAGTTCGGCGAAGAGATGGTGATACAAGTGGTATATGGATAGTAGATAATAGTTTTTGTAATCTGAAAATATAAAAATAGCAAGGTAACTAATGATAAAAGTGAGCGTAAACGGTATTGCAATGCTAGGAAACAAGGCCTAGGGTTCATACTTTCACTAGTGTAAGTCCTCTCAACAATAATAACATAATTGGATCACATAACTATCCCTCAACATGCAACAAAGAGTCACTCCAAAGTCACTAATAGCGGAGAATGAACGAAGAGATTATGGTAGGGTACGAAACCACCTCAAAGTTATTCTTTCCAATCAATCTATTGGGCTATTCCTATAAGTGTCACAAACAGCCCTAGAGTTTGTACTAGAATAACACCTTAAGACACAAATCAACCAAAACCCTAATGTCACCTAGATACTCCAATGTCACCTCAAGTATCCGCGGGTATGATTATACGATATGCATCACACAATCTCAGATTCATCTATTCAACCAACACATAGAACCTCAAAGAGTGACCCAAAGTTTCTACCGGAGAATCACGACGAAAACATGTGCCAACCCCTATGCATAGGTTCATGGGCGGAACCCGCAAGTTGATCACCAAAACATACATCAAGTGAATCACGTGATATACCATTGTCACCACAGATATCCACGGCAAGACATACATCAAGTGTTCTCAAATCTTTAAAGACTCAATATGATAAGATAACTTCAAAGGGGAAACTCAATTCATTACAAGAAAGTAGAGGGGGGGAGAAACACCATAGGAGCCAAATATAATAGCAAAGCTCGCGATACATCAAGATCGTATCACCTCAAGAACACGAGAGAGAGAGAGAGAGAGAGAGAGAGATCAAACACATAGCTACTGGTACATACCCTCAGCCCCGAGGGAGAACTACTCCCTCCTCTACATGGAGAGCACTGGGATGATGAAGATGGCCACCGGAGAAGGATTGCCCCGTCCGGCAGGGTGCCAGAACGGGTCGAGATTGGTTTTCGGTGGCTACAAAGGCTCCTGGCGGTGGAACTCCCGATCTATTGTCTGTTCTGGAAGTTTTAGGATACGTAGGTATATATGGGTGAAAGAGATACGTGAGGAGACCGAAGGGGGGGCCACGAGGTAGGGGGCGCCCCCTAGGGGGGTGGGTGTGCCCCCCACTCTCGTGAGCACCTCCCTTCTTTCCTGTCGTGCACTCCAAGCTTTTCCGGTAGCTTTCCTTCTAAAAATAACTTCTCCAGTTGATTTCGTTTCGTTCCGACTCCGTTTGATATTCCTTTTATTCGAAACACTGAAATAGGCAAAAAAACAGCAAATCTGGGTTGGGCCTCCGGTTAATAGGTTAGTCCCAAAAAATAAAAAAGTGGATAATAAAGCCCAATATTGCCCAAAACAGTAGATAATATAGCATGGAGCAATCAAAAATTATAGATACGTTGGAGACGTATCAAGGCTCTAGGCACTTGTAGGAGTTGTTGCTATCAATTTTGTTGAGTTTGGTTCACTTTTATTTTTGAAGTTACTAAAAATTTCAGAAATTTTTCAGAGGAAGAAATATGTTTAGGAAAATGTACCAAGGCGGCTCTTCAAGGAAACAAGAGCCCAAGCTTGCAATGCGTGATGCTGATGATGAGCCACCAAGGGACGCTCCAGTGCGGCCCTGTGAATGGACTTCAGAGGACTTTATGGATCAAGCGGAAATCAAGGAAGAATTTAACGCATATTTGTGTAACGCTGATCTTGTGAGCTTCGAGGAGGAAAAGTGCCGTCAGTACCACTATCTCACTAGTTCCTTTGTGAGGAGGTTTGAATTTTCATCTTCACGTAATTCTCCAACTGTCCTGTTTGATCTTTATGAAAAATCGTATACTATGGACTTAGAGGATTTTACCACTGCTTGCAAATTTCCACAATGGGGTAGTGTCATGGAACCTCGCAAATCTGAATTTAGAGATTTTCTTGCTAGTATAACTGTGGGGTAATCTAGAGATATAACAGAAGCTACCATAGGGAGCATTCACTTTCCTGGTATACATTATTTTGCTCTCTTCATAGGTAGATGCATTAATGGTAAAGATGAGGCATGTCACATGTGTGTCCCTAACCTCAGTATTCTTAGGAGTGTTGTGTTAGGAGATAAATCTTATAATTTGGGAGCCATTGTTGCACGTAGGTTGCATCATAATAGATTTAATGGAGATTTCTTTGGAGGAATTTATGCAACCCGCTTAGCTGATTTTCTTGGTGTAACCATACGTAATGATGATATTGAATTGCCTCATGCTTACCTAGACTCTAATGCTATGGTTCACCACCAGTTTGTCAAGAGGAATGAATCACCTCTCCAGTATCGCTTAATCTTTGACAGACGTTGTGTTGTCCGTATTACTCTCCCTGCTCCTGCCTTCTTTGATTATCAGGCGAAAGGAAGACATTTTATTACCAGAGAGGAGGCAGATGAGTATGAGAGGAGGGCGGAGGCAGCTCGCCACCACGCTGCAGCTCAGGAGGCAATAGCCGCTGCATCGCAGTACGACCCCAACTGTTACTATGGATATCCGCCAGGCCAACCGTGGCCATAGACCAACTTAGGCCAAAATCCTAAGCTTGGGGGAGTACGTATTTCTCACTGACATTACATTTATGTTCACACACTCATTGTTAGATGTCGGTGCTCATACTTTTTCATTGTATCATCCATGCTAGTTTATTTACTTTTTATGCTTTCTTCTTGTGTGTTTAGTAAACTTTAAGAAAAACAAAAAAATAGTTGTAGCTTTTAGCTAGTTTTAATTTCCATGCTTATAGTAGTAATAAAAAAACCCAAAAAGATTTCTTATTCTTGTTTTGCTTGTTGGGAGCTTTCCCGTGTAAATAGTTTTATTTCTTTTCTTTTCTTTGGGGGCGATAGAAGAAGACCATGATTAAATTGTTGAAGTGGCTCTTATATGCATTATTGTTGATTTAACCAAGAGCCCATATTGCCTTGTC
The DNA here is from genome assembly GCF_018294505.1 of Triticum aestivum. Classification (NCBI taxonomy): domain Eukaryota; kingdom Viridiplantae; phylum Streptophyta; class Magnoliopsida; order Poales; family Poaceae; genus Triticum; species Triticum aestivum. The sequence continues at coordinate 206,481,249 of NC_057812.1, forward strand.
TTCTCCTATTTATTGAATGCTCGCAGATTCCAGCTTAGTTCAATGCACGTGCACTCTTAATATTATTCACATCGTTCGGTCGTGCAAGTGAAAGGCAATTATGACGATATATGATGGACTAACTGAGATGAGAAAAGCTGGTATGAACTCGACCTCTCTTGTTTTTGTAAATATGATTAGTTCATCGTTCCTGATTCAGCCTATTATGAATAAACATGCTTGCAATGACAACTAGAGATCATAGTTTCTTGTTCCATGCTTAATTATCTAGGAGCTTATAATGGTTTACCTTGCATGCCAACATGCTATTAAAATGGTTGTGATGTGGTATGATAGGGTGGTATCCTCTTTTGAATGATTCGAGTGACTTGACTTGGCACATGTTCACGCATGTAGTTGAAATAAAATCAACATAGCCTCTATGATATTTATGTTCATGGTGCATTATATCCTACTCATGCTTGCATTCGGTGTTGATTAATTTTAATGCATGTTCATCACTGTTGTCGCTCTCTAGCTAGTCGCTTCCCAGTCTTTTTCTAGCCTTCACATGTACTAAGCGGGAATACTGCTTGTGCATCCAACTCCATAAACCCCAAAGTTATTCCATATGAGTCCACCATACCTACCTATATGCGGTATCTACCTGCCGTTCCAAGTAAATTTGTATGTGCCAAACTCTAAACCTTCAAATAAATATCCTGTTTTGTATGCTCGAATAGCTCATGTATCAACTAGGGTTGTCCATATCTTCCATGTTAGGCGGGTTATTCTCAAGAAGAGTGGACTCCGCTCCTCACTCACGAGAAAATGGCTGGTCACCGGGATGCCCAGTCCCATGCTTTAAGCAAATCAAATCAAAATAATTGCAAACAAAACTCCCCCTGGGATTCTTGTTAGTTGGAGGCACAAGTTCTTTCGAGCAAGCCATGGATTGATGCTTGTTCGTGGAGGGGGAGTATAAACTTTACCATTCTGTTTGGGAACCGCCTATAATGTGTGTAGCATGGAAGATATCGCCATCTCTTGGTTGTTATGTTGACAATGAAAGTATACCGCTCAAAATATTATTCACCTCTATTTCAAAACCGAGCTTTGGCACCTCTACAAATCCCTGCTTCCCTCTGCGAAGGGCCTATCTATTTACTTTTATGTTGAGTCATCATCCTCTTATTAAAAAAGACTAGCTGGAGAGCACAACTGTCATTTGCATTCATTACTGTTAGTTTACATTGAGTATGACTTGACTGGATCTCATTTACCATGAATTACTATGATGCCCCTGATTCAATCGTACACTAATCATACACGCAAACGTGTACGATCAAGATCAGGGACTCACGGGAAGATATCACAACACAACTCTACAAATAAAAATAAGTCATACAAGCATCATATTACAAGACAGGGGCCTCGAGGCTCGAATACAAGAGCTCGATCATAGACGAGTCAGCGGAAGCAACAATATCTGAGTACAGACATAAGTAAACAAGTTTGCCTTAAGAAGGCTAGCACAAACTGGGATACAGATCGAAAGAGGTGCATGCCTCCTGCCTGGGATCCTCCTAAACTACTCCAGGTCGTCATCAGCGGGCTGCACGTAGTAGAAGGCACCTCCCGAGTAGTAGTAGTCGTCATCGACAGTGGTGTTTGGCTCCTGGGCTCCATCGTCTGGTCGCAGCAATCGGGTATAGAAAGGGGGGAAAGAGGGAGCAAAGCAACCGTGAGTAATCATCCAAAGTACTCGCAAGCAAGGAGCTACACTACAAGTGTATGCATTGGTATCAAATGGAAAAGGGGGTATCATATGTGGACTGAACTACAGAATGCCGAAATAAGAGGGGATAGCTAGTCCTGTCGAAGACTACGCTTCAAGCAACCTCCATCTTGCAGCATGTAGAAGAGAGTAGATGGTAAGTTCACCAACTAACATCGCATAGCATAATCCTAACTGATGATCCTCCCCTCGTCGCCCTGTGAGAGAGCGATCACCGGTTGTATCTGGCACTTGGAAGGGTGTGTTTTATTAAGTATCCGGTTCTAGTTGTCATAAGGTCAAGGTACAACTCCAAGTCGTCCTGTTACCGAAGATCACAGTTGTTTGAATAGATTAACTTCCCTGCAGGGGTGCACCACATTTCCCAACACGCTCGATCCCCTTTGTCCGGACACACTTTTCTGGGTCATGCCCGGCCTCAGAAGATCTACACGGACAGCCCTACCTAGGCACAAGAGAGAGGTCAGCACGCCGGTCTAAATCCTATGGCGCAGGGGTCTGGGCCCATCGCCCATTGCACACCTGCACGTTGCGTGGGCGGCCGGAGAGCAGACCTAGCAACCTCCATTACAAAGGAAGTTACATTACGCGGTCCAACCCGGCGCGCGCCGCTCAGTCGCTGATGTCACGAAGGCTTCGGCTGATACCATGACGTCGAGTGCCCATAACTGTTCCCGCATAGTTGGTTAGTGCATATAGGCCAGTAGCCAGACTCATATCAAATACCTAGATCTCGTTAAGCGTGTTATCTTGAAGTAACCGTGAATGCCGACCAGGGCCAGGCTCACCTCTCACCTGGGTGGTCTCAACCTGCCCTGTCGCTCCGCCAAAAAGATCCACACAGAGGGCCATCGGGAAAGTATGTCCTTCCAGCCCCCAATTCGTGAATCAACCGCGGGTACTCAACGAGCCGACCCGACTTTAGGCACAACATATATCATGTGTAGTAGGTATACTATATACCCGTGATCAACACCCGACGTGATCATGGCCCAATAGTATAGCATGGCAGACAGACAAGAATGTACGGCCACTGATGATAAACTAGCATCCTATACTAAGCATTTAGGATTGCAGGTAAGGTATCAACAGCTGTAGCAACAATGACAGGCTATGCATCAGAATAGGATTAACGGAAAGCGGTAACATGCTACACTACTCTAATGCAAGCAGTAGAGAGAAGAGTAGGCGATATCTGGTGATCAAGGGGGGGGGCTTGCCTGGTTTCTCTTGCAAGAGAAAGGGGTCGTCAACATCGTAGTCATACTGGGTAGCAGCGGCGTCGGTCTCGGTGTCTAGCGAGAGAAGAGGGGGGAGAAACAATAAATATTAAGCAAACAGATGCATAGCGATGCATGACATGACAAGTAGTGGTGCCATGTAACGCCCTCGATGCGGCTATATCTCCCACGTGTCGAAGCACGACTTAGAGGCATAACCGCATTGAAAGCAATGTCACAAGTGAGGTAATCTTCACACAACCCATGTAATACAATAAGGGAAAAGAGATACATAGTTGGCTTACAATCGCCACTTCACACAATTACAGGAATAAAGCATTACATCATCCAGATACAATCAAGTTCCGACTACGGAACCAAAATAAAAGAAGAACCCCAAATGCGACACGGTCCCCGATCGACCCCAACTGGGCTCCACTACTGATCAACTAGAACAAAACAACACAAAGGACAAGATCTTCATTGAGCTCCTCCTGAGCTTGGTTGCGTCATCTGCACGGACTCATCGGCACCTGCAAGCTGGTTTTGGAAGTACCCGTGAGTCACGGGGACTCAGCAATCTCGCACCCTCGCGATCAAGACTATTTAAGCTTATGGGTAAGGTAAAAGGTATGAGGTGGAGCTGCAGCAAGCGACTAGCATATATGGTGGCTAACATACACAAATGAGAGTGAGAAGAGAAGGCAAAGCACAGTCGATAGAAGTATGATCAAGAAGTGATCCTAGAACAACCTACGTCAAGCATAACTCCAACACCGTGTTCACTTCCCGGACTCCGCCGGAAAGAGACCATCACGGTTACACACGCGGTTGATGCATTTTAAATTAAGGTCAACTTCAGGTTTTCTACAACAGGACATTAACAAATTCCCATCTGCCCATAACCGCGGGCATGGCTTTCGAAAGTTCAAATCCCTGCAGGGGTATCCCAACTTAGCCCAACACAAGCTCTCACGGTCAACGAAGGAATAGACCTCCTCCCGAGACGTTCCGATCAGACTCGGTATCCCGGTTCTACAAGACATCCTCAACAATGGTAAACAAGTCCAGCAAGACCACCCGATGCGCCGACATCCTGATAGGAGCTGCACATATCTCGTTCTCAGGGCAACACCGGATAAGCAATCCGTACAACTAAAACCAGCGCTGCAAGGGGCTCTAGTTTGGACCAACGCTTAGACAAGCACTAGCCTGGGGGGGGTTAAAATAAGGATGACCCTTGGGCTGGCCTAACCCAAGGGAAAAAAAGGCTAGGTGGCAAATGGTAAAACCAATGTTGGGCCTTGCTGGAGGAGTTTTATTCAAAGCAAACTGTCAAGGGGTTCCCATTATAACCCAACCGCGTAAGGAACGCAAAATCCGGGAACATAACACCGATATGACGGAAACTAGGGCGGCAAGAGTGGAACAAAACACCAGGCATAAGGCCGAGCCTTCCACCCTTTACCAAGTATATAGATGCATTAATTAAAATAAGATATAATGTGATATCCCAACAAGTAAACATGTTCCAACAAGGAACAACATCTCCATGTTCCAACAAGGAACAAACTTCAATCTTCACCTACAACTAACAACGCTATAGGAGGGGCTGAGCAAAGCGGTAACATAGCCAAACAATGGTTTGCTAGGACAAGGTGGGTTAGAGGCTTGGTTCAACAATATGGGAGGCATGATAATCAAGTGATAGGTATCGCAGCATAGGCATAGCAAAAGAGCGAGCAACTAAGAAAGCAAAGATAGAAGTGATTTCGAGGGTATGATCATCTTGCCTGAAATCCCGCAAGGAAGAAGAACGAGTCCATGAAGAAGACAAATGGACATAGACGAACGGGTCCTCACAATCGCGACGTTATCAGAAGCAACCCGAAGAAGCAAACGCCGGAAAAGAAGCACACAACATAGTAAACAACCAACACATGAACATGGTATGATATGCGAGATGCGGTATGCAATGCATATGCATGATTTGACAAGGAATGATTGAACCTGGCCTCAACTTGGAAATCTAAGCATGCCACTGGAAAGGTGATATGAAATCGCTTGAAAACGATATAAAGATCACCGGAATCGGAGTTACGGTTTGGAAATGGCAAGCGATTCAAATATGACACCGGTCTGCGATTTACAACAAGTAGCCATCTAAATGCAATGAGATGAACATGCTACAGCACTCAAACATGACAACAAAATACATGGCAGGGATCCATTCATGATGCTTAAAAAAAGTCTAGCACTAAGCTACGGCCAATTCATACATTAACAGGTTCAAACAAGCATGGCAAAAATGCATATGGTAAACAGATTTCAGACTTAGTGAAATTAACACTTGTCTGGAATTTCAGATCAGGTAGCACACTTTGTAGCAACAAAACTACATGCCACAGGACCTGAACATGGAAAAGTAAAGCATGGCATGGAGCTAATCAAAGAGATTAACAAAAGTCCCTTAGTGACCTTGAGCCAAAAGGGATTAGAAAATACATTTGCAAGCATGTGAACATAGCAAAAACATAATCAGATCACAGACTTAGTGAAAACTGGAGCATGCTGAAAACAGATATCAAGTAGGCATGTTTACGAGCTCGATGCACTCACTACAGAGCAAGGCATGACAATATAAGCATACACCCATCAAGAATACACATTATACAAGCTAGACATGGCAAGAACAATACCATAGCATGCACGGATCAACTACAACATCATCGGCAAAATTGCTAACAAGTAGACAATCTGCCCAGATTCACGAAATAGCAAAAGTAGAGCTCGATTGACTCAAGCTAGGGTGCTCCATAATTGCAAACAAAGACATGGATGGATAAAGCACTACAAGAGTAACAAAACATCCTTACTGATCATCCTCAAAAGAGGCACGGATCACTAGGAAACGACATGAACATATGGCCATATGAGATAAACAACTCAAAGACTTAGTGGAAATGCTAAGTCCCTGAAATCAGCATTACCAAGTGCCTCACTTTGCAAGCTTGTGCTAGTCACCACACACATCACAAAAATACATGGGTTGCACCTTTGGAAAGATGGCAAAACCCTAACAAAACATATGTAGAGCTCATGGGCATATCATGCACACAATAATCATGGCAAAAATGACAAATATCTAAATGGAGCAGCAGATCTGACAATTATCTCAAGTAGCACTCTTCTAACAGCATTTCAGGCATCAAGATGAACTCAAATGAAAATGATGCAATGAGATGAAATGATGTACTCTCTGAGACGAACATTTTGATATGCTATATGCCCAAAATGGAGCTACAGATGTAAAGTTACGATGTGATGAACATGAGCATTTGAATCTGGGAATTTCGGGGACTTAGGAAAAATATACCCTCTGAAAACAGATCTAGGGTTTGGCACGGAAACCGAGGCACTCCGGCGAGCTCGAGTCCGGTACGGCCGGCGAGGTCCGGCGAGGCGGCGGGCTCCTGGCCACCGAGGAGGCGCCGTCCGGTGGAAGCGGCGCGCGGTGGCGCTCGAGTGGAGGCGAGGTGCGGTGGATGAGGCGGATCCGGCCAAGGCGCGCACTCCGGCGAAGAAACGGTGGCGGGGAAGGTGAGGCGAGCCGGCGGTCGATGCCGGTGAGTGTCGGTGGCGGCGGAGATGCTCGCGGCCGACAGGAGGCGCTAGGGCGGCGGCAGCCCGATCTGGCCCGGGGCGGGCCCGATCTGGGCTCCCTCGGGCCGCGGCGGCGGAGGAGAGAGGAGGGCGCGGCGCTGGCAACGTGGCAGCGCATGGTTGGTGGAGATCGGCGGCAGGGTGACGTGGCGCACTCCTATTGGTCGAGCGATGTGGCAGTGCGGCGGTGGACATGTCCGGCTCCGCCCGGACGTGTCCGGCGACGCAGTGGAGAAGATGGCTAGGTTTCGTCCGCAAAAATGAACGGGGTGCACATATTTATAGGTAGAGGGAGCTAGGAGAGTCCAAATGAGGTGCGGTTTTCGGCCACGCGATCATGATCGAACGACCGAGATGATAGAGCAGGTTTAGGTGGGTTTTGGGCCAAAATGGAGGGGTGTTGGGCTGCAACATACACGAGGCCTTTTCGGTTACTCGGTTAACCATTGGAGCATCAAACAAAGTCCAAATGGTACGAAACTTGACAGGCGGTCTACCAGTAGTTAACCAAGGCCGCTTGGCAAGTCTCGGTCCAATCCGGAAATGTTTAATCCCCACACACGAGAAGAAGGTAGAAATGACCACCGGAGGAGAACGGAGCACCGGAATGCAAAACGGACAACGGGGAAAATGCTCGAATGCATGAGACAAACACGTATGCAAATGAAATGCATATGATGACATGATATGCAATGCATGACACGTAATCAATGACAAGGCAACAACAGCGAATAACAGGAAGACACGTGGCACATCGGTCTCGGGGCGTTACATGCCAGGGGTGCCCTAATGCGGTAAGAGGTGGTACCGGTGAAGGGGGGAAACATCCGAGAAAATATCCCTGGTGTTTCGCGTTTTCGAAACGATGAACCGGAGGGGAAAAGTTGCGTGTTCGCTATGCTAGGGATGCGTGGCGGACGAACGGGCTGCGTATTCGGATTCGTCTCGTCGTTCTGAGCAACTTTCATGTACAAAGTTTTTTCATCCAAGCTATGATTTATTTTATATTAATTTTAAAATATTTAAATCATTTTTAGGATTTATTTAATTGTTTTAATTCAACATTATTCAGAATAGTGTTTGCTGATGTCAGCATGACGTCAGCAGTTGACCTGGTCAACCTGACAGGTGGGTCCCGCATGTCATACACTGCTTAGTTTAATTAGTGTTTAGCTAATTAATTATTGTTTAACTTAATTAACTAATTAATTAGATTAATTAACTTAATTAATTTAAACATGATTAATTAACTTAATTAATTTAAACATGATTAATTAACTTAATTAATTATTAATTCTATTAATTTATTTTTATTTCATTTTATTTTATTTTATAAAAATGTTTTGGGGGCTAGGCCCCACTTGTCTGTGGCCTAGAGGGGAGCCTTAACGGGCGGGCGTAATGGGCGGCGGGGCGGGACGGACCCTCCAGGCTCGCGTGCACACGCCCGAGGCGTGGCCGTGACCAAGGCGCGCTGGCAGCAAGCATGGCGCGGCGGGGCAGGGCCTGCAGCGGCCGGAGATGGGAGGGGCCGTGGTGGCGCGGCAGAGGAGGCGGCGCCGAGAGGAGCGACGACCAGCAGGCGGGGCACGGCAACAAGGTAGGTGCGCATCCAGGGGGGTCGCGGGCGCTGCGACGGGCGGCGGTGGCGAACTGCAAGGGCAAGGTCTGCGCGAGTGCCGGAGTAGCCAGTGCACGGGCGTAGGACTCGAGCGCGGCCGCCGGCGAGTGGAGGCCAGGCCAGGGGCGGGAGCTCACGACGCGGGGAGCAGGGGAGCAGCGCGCGGTGACGGGACGGTGCTAGCACGTGCATGAGGCCGTGCGGCGGTGAGCGGCAGGGGCCGTGGTGGCCGTGAGCGGGAGCTCAGGCGGCGGCGGCTGTGCTAGCAGTCGAGGCAGCGAGCAAGGCGGAGGCGGTCGAGGAAAGGCGGCAGTAGGGCGGGCGCGGCCCCGTCAGGGGCGCACGCGTGCGAGCTGCGTGCGGTGATGGCGAGCTGTGCGCGCGGGGAGGGGGGCAGCTCGAGCGGCAGCAGCTGTGCAGAGCGGCAGCGGGCGTGGGACGAGCGCGGGGCGAGGAAGCCGTGGGGGGGAAGAGGGTGCGGCCACGGCGCGT
>NC_057812.1:206490500-206499891 GCF_018294505.1 Triticum aestivum
GGAGGGGAGTGGCCGGTTGGGCTGGCCTGGTTAGCCCTTCGCCCAGTTGGGCTGGCCAGCTGGGCCACAGATGGCCCGGGGGGGCTTTCTCCCCTTTTCTTTTTTCGTTTTAGTTTTAGTTTTTCTTTTTATTTTTTTCTTTTCTGTTTTAATTCATTTTAAAATACTTAGACACTTTATAAAAATGTGTTTATTACACCATAATTACATATGCAAATTATGGCAGCGCCCGGACATTTTTGTTTTAACTTTTGAAAACTTTTATTATTTAACTTTATTTTAAATTTGAATTTGAATCGGTTTTGAACTAACGCGAGATTAACTACAGTGACAGAGGTGATGTGGCATCGTTAACGTGGGATTACTGCAGCATGATTTTCCGGGCGTTACAAAACTCCTCCACTACAAGAAATCTCGTCCCAAGATTTAGGAGATAGAAGGAAACAGTGCGGGGTATTCATCACAGAGGCGGTCCTCGCGTTCCCGAGTGGGTTCATCTTTAGAGTCGTGCGACCATTGGACCTTGAGGAACTTGATCGCTTTCTGATGTGTGCGGCGTTCAGCTTGGTCGAGAATGCGGACCAGATGCTCTTTATAGGAGAGGTCCTGTTGCAATTCAAGCACTTCATGATCCGCTGCTCGAATTGGGTCCTTGAAGCAACGGCGGAGCTGTGACACGTGGAACACATCATGAACCTGAGAAATGTTCAGCGGAAGCTCCAGTTGATATGCCACCTTTCCACGCCTTCCGAGAATAGTGAAGGGACTAATATAGCGAGGAGCTAGCTTTCCCTTGATCCCAAAGCGGTGAGCACCCTTCATTGGTGTAACTCGAAGATAAGCCTTTTCGCCAGGTTGATAGACAATGTCTTTGTGATGACGGTCATACTGACTTTTCTGACGTGACTGAGCAGTCTTGAGATTCTCGCGAATAATGCAGACTTGTTCTTCGGCCTGTTGGATAATATTCGGACCGAAGAGTGGACGTTCCCCAGTTTCTGACCAGTTCAGAGGGGTTCGACACTTTCGTCCATATAACACTTCGAAGGGGGACATCTTCAGACTAGCTTCATAGCTATTATTATTAGAGAATTCGGCATATGGAAGAGATTCCTCCATTTCTTGCCAAAGGAAATTACACAAGCTTGAAGCATGTCTTTGAAAACTTGGTTGACACGTTCAACATGTCCTTGCGACTGAGGATGAAACGCAGTACTGAATGACAGATGAGTTCCCATAGCTTCTTGGAAACTTGCCCAGAGTCTTGAAGTGAATAAGCTGCCATGGTCCAAACTGATAACCAGTGGAATACTGTGAAGTGAAACAATTCTGGACATGTAGAGAGTTGCAAGCTGACTAGCAGTGATTGTTTCTTTGACTGCCAGAAAATGTGCAACTTTAAAAAACCGGTCAATGATGACAAGAATAGCATCATTACCTTTCTGTGATTTGGGCAATCCAGTGACGAAGTCCATTTCAACATGGTCCCATTTCCATTCAGGAATAGAGATAGGTTGCAGAGTTCCAGTAGGCCTTTGATGTTCATCTTTTATACGACGGCAAACGTCACCCTCAGCAACATAATGAGCAATGTCTTGCTTCATATTAGACCACCAGAATCTCTGACGGATGTCTTAGTACATATTTTTACTACCAGGATGGATAGATAGAGGTGTATCATGAGCTTCTTTCATAACCTCCTATGTCATATCATGGTTTTCCTCTAAACATGGCACTACTAGGCGGCCCTTGAAGTACAAGATGCCATCATCAGCAATAGTGAAGAACGAGGGCCTTCCTTCAGCGAGGTAGCGCTTAATCTTGTGGACTTGAGAGTCATAATTCTGTAGAGTTTTGATGCTGTCCACGAGATCAGGTTTAGCAACCAGGGTATTGAGAGAACCCTGGGTAATTACGTGGAGGTTCATCTTGCGGCACTCGGGGGGAGGGGGAGCGAGTGCACCCGGAGGAACTATATGGAGGTTCAGCTTTCTGAATTCTTCAACAAGCAAGGGCTCAACCTTGTGAACCTGGAGGTGGTTGCAATAAGACTTGCAGCTCAAGGCATCAGCCATTACATTAGCCTTGCCCGGGGTATAGGATATACCCACGTCAAAGTCTGCAACAGTCTCCATCCATCTCTGCTGTCGGAGGTTCAGGTCTGGCTGAGTAAACAGATACTTCAGACTTTGGTGGTCGGTGAAGATCTCGCATCAATTACCGATAAGGTAATGTCGCCACTGCTTCAAAGCATGAATGACAGCAGCAAGCTCGAGGTCGTGAACTAGGTAGTTTTCTTCATGACGGCGCAGTTGAAGAGAGGAGTAAGCTATCACTCTTCGCTCTTGCATTAGGACACAGCCTAATCCTTGACGGGAAGCGTCGCAGTAAATGACGAAGTCCTTCTTATTATCAGGTGGAGCAAGCACTGGGGCAAAGGTCAACTTGTCTTTGAGCGCCTGGAAACTTTCCTGACACTTGTCTGTCCATTGGAACTTGACACCCTTATGCAATAGATTAGTCAGAGGCCTAGCGATCTTGGAGAAGTTCTCGACAAATCGACGGCAATAGCTGGTGAGACCGAGAAAACTTTGGACTTGCTTGACATTCTTCGGAGGAGTCCAATCGAGAATAGAATAGACTCATTCAGGGTTAACGACAATACCATCCTTGGAGATGACATGCCCAAGATAGGTTACTTCGGGGAGCCAGAACTCACACTTGGAATACTTAGCATAGAGTTGATGCTCTCGAAGGTTTTCCAGCACAAGACGAAGATGTTCATCATGTTCTTCTTTGTTCTTAGAAAATACCATGATATCATCCAGATAAACCACAACGAACTTGTCGAGGTAATCCATGAATATGTAGTTCATTAGACGAGAGAAAGTGGCTGGAGCATTCGTTAAGCCGAATGACATGACGGTGTACTCGCATGATCCATACTGAGTCACGAAGGCGGTTTTTGGGATATCCTCTTCACGAACACGGATCTAGTGGTAACCCAACCTCAAGTCGAGTTTGGAGAACACTGATGAGCCAGCCAGTTGATCATAAAGATCATTGATCCGAGGAAGAGGATATTTATTCTGAATGGTAGCTTGGTTTATAGGATGGTAGTCTTGGACTAATCGGTTTGTCCCATCCTTCTTCTTAACAAAGAGAGAAGGTGCTCCCCAAGGAGAGCAACTAGGGTGAATGAAACCTTTGCTAAGAGATTTGTCAATTTCCTCCTTAAGCTCAATGAGTTCATGTGGCGGCATCTTGTAGGCTCGTTTGGCTATAGGAGTGGTGCCTGGTTTCAAGTCGATGATGAATTCGACAACTCTAGCAGGGGGAATCCCTGGAAGTTCTTCCGGAAAGACGCCTTAGAATTCACGAATGACGGGAATTTTTTCAATGCCCTCGAGTGGTGCAGCATTTAACGCATTCAAGGCATAAAGCCGTGCCTCGGTGTTCTGAACTAGATGAGCTTGGTAGGTAATTATTTCATTAGAAGGGTGTAGCAGATGGACAGTCTTAGTGATGCAAACTATAGAAGTAGTATGGGCTTTCAACCAATCCATTCCCAGAATGAGGTCGATGCTATAAGAGTTCAGTACGATGGGAGAGACAAGGAATTCTAGTCCTTTGATTTCAACGGGGACATCGTTGCAAATCATGGAGGTCCGACATTGGCCCGTGGGAGTGTGTACTAATAGCGAAGTGTTCATGTCCTCACATTTAATGTCGTGCAAGCATGCGAAATCTTCTGAAATGAATGAATGTGATGCACCTATATCAAATAAAACAGATGCAGGTACTGAATTTACGAGGAGTGTACCCATCACAGTAGCAGGCTGGTCTAGAACTTCATTGAGATCAATGTAGTTAGCATGAACACGACCATAAGACCTGGCATTGTTGTTGCGAGGCTGGTTGCTTCCACGGCCAGCTGTAGGAAGGGCCAGTTGATTCTGGTTCTGAAGGCAGTTCCTGGCGAGGTGACCTGGTTGGCCACACTTGTAGCACAGACCATTATTGGGAGTGAGAACAGGAGCTCGGGGTGGTGGAGCTGGAAGTCTCGGCTGCCTAGTTGGTGGGGGAGGTAGATGCGGTGCCGCATAAGACTGCCTTGGAGCAGGTGCAGTTGGCTGGTATGTGCCGTTGGGAATTCATATCCTACGCTTCTGCGAGGACGGGCCCGAAGATGAGCCCGTGTCACGGTTGCGCCTGTGAGAGCTCTGGTGTTCCTGCAGACCAATTTCGACATTGATGGCCTTGTTCACCAAGGTGGCGAAATCAGCAAAGTCATGCACTAGAAGCGCGAGCTTGATGTCAGCTTGAAGGCCATCACGGAACTTCTCCTATCTGTGTGCATCAGTTGCAATGTCTTCTTCAGCATAGCGGGATAAATCCAGAAAATCCCGCTGATAAGCTTCCACAGTTTTGTTGCCCTGGGTAAGATTGCGGAACTCACGCTTCTTCCGGTCCATGACTCCCTGAGGAATGAAGCGGGCACGGAAAGTAGCTTGGAAGTCTGGCCAGGTGAATTGTTCCAACTGGCAGAGTAGGCATGTGGCTTTCCCACCATTGAGCAGCGGGTCCTTTCAGGAAGAAGGAAGCAAAGGTGACATAACTAGCAGGGGCTACATCAGCAGACTCCATCTCATAGGTGATGTCACGGAGCCAGTCATCATCATGCAGAGGCTGAGTTGATCTGCGATACACAGTTGGGTTGAGGCGCATGAAATCCTGCAGAGTCACTTGGGCTGGCTGCTGGTTCGTATTGGGGCGAGGAAACTGAGCCATCATATTTTCCATGAATTGGCGGTTCAGCTCGAACTGTTGGATCATACCAGCCATGTACTCAGGCGGTGGTGGGGCATGGCCACCACGACCACGACCACCTGGTCTAACCATCCTGCTAATATATAACAAGGGTAGTTCAGCATTGAGAATTTGCAAGGACAAGAATCATTCATGATGAAACATGCATAATGAAAGGAACACGATAGATACTACTTAGTAGTTGGCATATCTTACAGAAGAGATCATGCATAGAATTTGATACACAGAGTTCAGTACATAGCCTAAGAACATCATAGGCGGCACGCAGGCTCGCAGTGAATGCATCTAACACTAACAAGCAAGCCTACATCAGTCCCAGGAGGAACTATGGAGGTAGGTGTAGCCTGACAGCTGGTAGTGACGCGAAGGGAAGTCCTCTACGTGAGTAGCCTGGGGTCAGCGGATACTCTGGTGCGAAACCCGACACGCAGTTGGCAGGAGAGGACCAAGTGCGGGAGAGTAGCCTCCCACATCCGGCCAGCCGACACCCTGGGGCATCACGGTCCTGGTAGGGTAGATAACAGAACACGGCAGATCACCAGATCGGACAGAGGGGTAGTGCAACAACGTTAGAGCACGGTACAGGTGCTGACGGGCGGTGTACAACTTGTGGCGAAGAGCTCGGTTAGCTCTATCCAGCCCATCAGCATGCAGAACTAGGTTCTGATGGTAGAAGGGCTCTCGGGTGACAGTAGAGTAGGCAGCAGTGTAGTATCCCTCCGCACCAACATCGGATGCGATAGCAATGTGCCTGAAGGGGGAGGTGTCCAACTCCCGGTACTCGCCACGAAGCCGTGTTAGAGCAGCATAAGCAACATCGTGGACCGCCATGTCGATAGTCACTCCAACACCATGAGCAGTGTGCAGCACGGTAGTGGAGTCATACTCCCGAGAGTAGAGGTGGACGATGGAACGGTACTACTCCTGGTTGAAGTCCTGGTACTCCTCGTAGATGGTGTACTCAGGGTGCCAGCGATAACCCAGATAGGTCATCATCTCAACCAACACAGTAGGTGATCCCGAGGCACCAATGGCCGTCGTGTGGTGCACGACCTGTCTCGTGGGCTCCATCTGAAAACAAAGGTGTTTCAAAGGAGTCAAATGATAGTATGGATAAAGTTGAATATACTACTCTAAGGAATAACTAGGGCTTATCCAACTTTGGGGTGAAGGTGGTCACGGGATCCTAATGTTAAAGTTAGTAAAATCGTTTAACCCGAGTAGAAGAGAGTTCAGAGTCCTAGAGTAAGGATCGAGGAGTAAAAGATCATAATACCACCCAGATGGCAACGTGGGCCCGTAAGGCACACAGCCATGTTAGTAAAAGTTTTTGCAATGTCTAGACTCAACTTCGGCCAAGGAGTGTGGAAGTGCGATTCCTACAGGCAGTTGGCTCTGATACGAACTTGTGATGCCCCCGATTCAATCGTACACTAATCATACACGCAAACGTGTACGATCAAGATGAGGGACTCACGGGAAGATATCACAACACAACTCTACAAATAAAAATAAGTCATACAAGCATCATATTAGAAGCCAGGGGCCTCGAGGGCTCGATACAAGAGCTCGATCATAGACGAGTCAGCGGAAGCAACAATATCTGAGTACAGACATAAGTAAACAAGTTTGCCTTAAGAAGGCTAGCACAAATTGGGATACAGATCGAAAGAGGCGCGGGCCTCCTGCCTGGGATCCTCCTAAACTACTCCTGGTCGTCATCAGTGGGGTGGACGTAGTAGTAGGCACCTCCCGAGTGGTAGTAGTCGTCATCGATAGTGGCGTCTGGCTCCTGGGCTCCATCGCCTGGTCGCAGCAATCGGGTATAGAAAGGGGAAAAGAGGGAGAAAAGCAACCATGAGTACTCATCCAAAGTACTCGCAAGCAAGGAGCTACACTACAAATGTATGCATTGGTATCAAATGGAAAAGGGGGTATCATATGTGGACTGAACTGCAGGATGCCGGAATAAGAGGGGGATAGCTAGTCCTGTCGAAGACTACACTTCTGGCAACCTCCATCTTGCAGCATGTAGAAGAGAGTAGATGGTAAGTTCACCAAGTAACATCGCATAACATAATCCTAACCGATGATCCTCCCCTCGTCGCCCTGTGAGAGAGCAATCACCGGTTGTATCTGGCACTTGGAAGGATGTGTTTTATTAAGTATCTGGTTCTAGTTGTCATAAGGTCAATGTACAACTCCAAGTCGTCTTGTTACCGCAGATCACGGCTATTCGAATAGATTAACTTCCCTGCAAGGGTGCACCACATTTCCCAACACGCTTGATCCCCTTTGTCCGGACACACTTTTCTGGGTCATGCCCGGCCTTAGAAGATCAACACATCGCAGCCCTACCTAGGCACAACAGAGAGGTCAGCACGCCGGTCTAAATCCTATGGCGCAGGGGTCTGGGCCCATCGCCCATTGCACACCTGCACATTGCGTGGGCGGCCGGAGAGCTGACCTAGGAACCTCCATTACAAAGGAAGTTACATTACACGGTCCAACCCGACGCGTGCCACTCAGTCGCTGACCTCATGAAGGCTTCGGTTGATACCACGACGTCGAGTGCCCATAACTATTCCCGCTTAGTTGGTTAGTGCGTATAGGCCAGTAGCCAGACTAAAATCAAATACCAAGATCTCGTTAAGCGTGTTATCTTGAAGTAACCGCGAACGCCGACTAGGGCCAGGCCCACCTCTCACCTGGGTGGTCTCAACTTGGCCTGTCGCTCCGCCACAAAGATCCACATTGAGGGCCGTCGGGAAAGTATGTCCTTCCAGCCCCCAATTCGTGAATCAACCGCGGGTACTCAACGAGCCGACCCGACTTTAGGCACAACATATATCATGTGTAGTGGGTATAGTATATACCCGTGATCAACACCCGACATGATCACGGCCCGATAGTATAGCATGGCAGACAGACAAGAATGTAGGGCCACTGATGATAAACTAGCATCCTATACTAAGCATTTAGGATTGCAGGTAAGGTATCAACAACTGTAGCAACAATGACAGGCTATGCATCAGAATAGGATTAACGGAAAGAAGTAGCATGCTACACTACTCTAATGCAAGCAGTAGAGAGAAGAGTAGGCGATATCTGGTGATCAAGGGGGGGCTTGCCTGG
Source organism: Triticum aestivum (assembly GCF_018294505.1). Classification (NCBI taxonomy): domain Eukaryota; kingdom Viridiplantae; phylum Streptophyta; class Magnoliopsida; order Poales; family Poaceae; genus Triticum; species Triticum aestivum. The sequence continues at coordinate 206,498,466 of NC_057812.1, forward strand.
TTGCTCTGGCAAGAGAGAGGGGTCGTCAACACCATAGTCGTATTGGGAAGCAGCGGCGTCGGTCTCGGTGTCTAGCGAGAGAAGATGGGGGAAGAAACAATAAATATTAAGCAAACAGATGCATAGTGATGCATGACATGACAAGTAGCGGTGCTAGGGGTGCCCTAACGCGGTAAGAGGTGGTACTGGTGAAGGGGGGAAACATCCGGGAAAATATCCCCGGTGTTTCGCATTTTCAGACAGATGAACCAGAGGGGAAAAATTGCATGTTCGCTATGCTAGGGATGCGTGGCGGACGAACGGGTTGCGTATCCGGATTCGTCTCATCGTTCTGAGCAACTTTCATGTACAAAGTTTTTCCATCCGAGCTACGGTTTATTTTTAATTAATTTTGAAAGAATTAAATCATTTTTAGGATTTATTTAATTATTTTAATTCAACATTATCCAGAATAGTGTTTGCTGACGTCATCATGACGTCAGTAGTTGACCTGGTCAACCTGACAGGTGGGTCCCGCATGTCATACACTGCTTAGTTTAATTAGGGTTTAGCTAATTAATTATTGTTTAATTAAATTAACTAATTAATTAGATTAATTTAAACATGATTAATTAATTAATTATTAATTAATTTTTATTTCTTTTTCTTTTATTTTATAAAAACGTTTTAGGGGCTGGGCCCCACTTGTCTGTGGCCGAGAGGGGAGCCTTAACGGGCGGACGTAATGGGCGGCGGGGCGGGATGGACCCTCCAGGGCTCGCGCGCACATGCCCGAGGCGTGGCCACGGCCAAGGCGCGCCGCCAGCGAGCATGGCGCAGCGGGGCAGGGCCTGCAGCGGCCGGAGATGGGAGGGGCCGCGGTGGCGCGGCAGAGGAGGCGGCGCCGGGTGGAGCGACGACCAGCAGGCGGGGCACTTCAACGAGGCAGACACGCGTCCAGGGGTCGCGAGCGCTGCGACGGGCGGCGGTGGCGGACAGCAAGGGCAGGGGCGGCGCGAGCGCCAGAGTAGCCAGGGCGCGGGCGTAGGACCCGAGCGCGGCCGCCGGCGAGTGGAGGCCAGGCGAGGGGCAGGAGCTCACGACATGGGGAGCAGGGGAGCGGCGCGCGGCGATGGGACGGTGCTAGCGCGTGCATGAGGCCGCGCGGTGGGGAGCGGTAGGGGCCGTGGTGGCCGTGAGTGGGAGCTCGGGCGGCGGCGGCTGTACTAGCAGCCGAGGCAGCGAGCAAGGCGGAGGAGGTCGAGGAAAGGCGGCAACAGGGCGGGCGCGGCCGCGTCAAGGACGCGCACGCGCGAGCTGCGTGCGGCGAAGGCGAGCTGTGCACGCGAGGAGGGGGGCAGCTCGAGCGGCAATAGCTGTGCAGAGCGGCAGCAGGCGTGGGACGAGCGCGGGGCGAGGGAGCCGTGGGGGGGAAGAGGGTGCGGCC
>NC_057812.1:206500201-206511223 GCF_018294505.1 Triticum aestivum
GGCAGGCCGGCGAGGGGGTCTGAGCGACGGCGGCGGTCTCCTCCCTTGATCCCGATCCAGTCGGGGGAGAGGGGGGAGATATTTTTGCGGGAGGGGGGAGTGGGGGTGTGTCGGTCGGGGTCTAGGTAGTGGGTGGGGGGTTATGGAGGGGAGTGGCCGGTTGGGCCGACCTGGTTGGCCCTTTGCCTAGTTGGGCTGGCCAGCTGGGCCACAGATGGCCGGGGGGGCTTTGTTCCCCTTTTCTTTTTTGTTTTAGTTTTAGTTTTTCTTTTTATTTATTTTCTTTTCTGTTTTAATTCATTTTAAAATACTTAGGCACTTTATAAAAATGTGTTTATTACACCATAATTACATATGCAAATTATTGCACCGCCCGAACATTTTTGTTTTAACTTTTGAGAACTTTTATTATTTAACTTTATTTTAAATTTGAATTTGAATCGGTTTTGAACTAACGCGAGATTAACTACAATGAGAGGGGTGACGTGGCATCGTTAACGTGGGACTACTGTAGCATGATTATCCGGGCGTTACAATTACAATGTCTAGTAAGTCCTTAATCTTTAAAGGTGCTCTGCATTTATGTTTTGCAGTCTCAGAAAGGGCTAGCAAGATACCATCTTATTATATCATATTATGACTGTTTTGAGAAAGTGTTGTCATCCGAGATTTATTATTATTGCTCGCTAGTTGATTATGCCATTGATATGAGTAAAAATGAGACCTAAGCGTTATTGTGAATATGGTTAGTTCATAATCTTTGCTGAAAACTTGAATGCTGGTTTTACATATTTACGACAACAATAGCAAACATAGTTTGTAAAAGTTTTTCTTTATCACTTTCAGTTTGTCAACTGAATTGTTTGAGGACAAGCAAAGGTTTAAGCTTGGGGGAGTTGATACGTCTCCGTCGTATCTACTTTTCCAAACACGTTTGCCCTTGTTTTGGACTCTAACTTGCATGATTTGAATGGAACTAACCCGGAGTGACGCTCTTTTCAGCAGAATTGCCATGGTGTTATTTATGTCAGAAACAAAATTTCTCGGAATGACCTGAAACTTCACGGAACGTCTTTTTGGAAATAATAAAAAGTCCTTGCAAAAGATGAAGACCAGGGGGCCCACACCCTAGCCACGAGGATGGGGGCGCGCCTGCCCCCTGGACGCGCCCCCTACCTCATGGGCCCCCTGGAGCTCCTCCGACCTCAACTCCAACTCTATATATTTGCTTTTGGGGAGAAAAAAATCAGAGAGAAGGATTTATCACGTTTTACGATACGGAGCCGCCGCCAAGCCCTAAAACCTCTCGGGAGGCTGATCTGGAGTCCGTTCGGGGCTCCGGAGAGGGGAATCCATCGCCATCGTCATCATCAACCTTCCTCCATCACCAATTTCATGATGCTCACCGCCGTGCGTGAGTAATTCCATCGTAGGCTTGCTGGACGGTGATGGGTTGGATGAGATTTATCATGTAATCGAGTTAGTTTTGTTAGGGTTTGATCCCTAGTATCCATTATGTTCTGAGATTGATGTTGCTATGACTTTGCTATGCTTAATGCTTGTCACTAGGGCCCGAGTGCCATGATTTCAGATCTGAACCTATTATGTTTTCATCAATATATGAGAGTTCTTGATCCTATCTTGCGAGTCTATAGTCACCTACTATGTGTTATGATCCGGCAACCCCGAAGTGACAATAATCGGGACCACTCCCGGTGATGAACATAGTTTGAGGAGTTCATGTATTCACTATGTGTTGATGCTTTGGTCTGGTACTCTATTAAAAGGAGGCCTTAATATCCCTTAGTTTCCATTAGGACCCCGCTGCCACGGGAGGGTAGGACAAAAGATGTCGTGCAATTTCTTTTCCATAAGTACATATGACTATATTCGTAATACATGCCTACATTACATTGATGAATTGGAGCTAGTTCTGTGTCACCCTATGTTATGACTGTTACATGATGAACCGCATCTGGCATAATTCTCTATCACCGATCCATTGCCTACGAGCTTCCCATATATTGTTCTTTGCTTATTTACTTTTCCGTTGCTATTGTTACAACCACTAAAAAATACCAAAAACATTACGCTTGCTATCATTACCTTTTGCTATCGTTACTACTACTATCATATTACTTTGCTACTAAACACTTTACTGCAGATATTAAGTTTCCAGGTGTGGTTGAATTGACAACTCAGCTACTAATATGTGAGAATATTCTTTAGCTCCCCTTGTGTCGAATCAATAAATTTGGGTTGAATACTCTACCCTCGAAAACTGCTGCGATCCTCTATACTTGTGGGTTATCACAACCACCTCGTCGATGTCGCATCGGCACCCCCTGGAGGACCACCTCATCGGACTACCTCCCCGTCTCCGACGCTGTCGTCCTCGTCGTCCTCCCCATGCCCCACTGCCCCGTTCCCTGCGACCTGCCATGAGCTCCCTTCCTTCCCCTCTGTCGTCGGCGCCGTCCACAGCACACACACGCACACCGTCCCATACACGCGCCGAGCTGCACCCCCTGCACGTGCCTATGCGTGCACACCTGCAACCGCCCGTAGCCTTGTCCCCTGTTGCTAGTCCGTCGTTGCCGCTCACCACACCCCGGCCCCTTCTCCCTCCCCGCGGCGCCGTCCACCACTGGCCCGTGCCCTACCTCGCCCTCACGCACGCGCTTGGGATGGCCCCTGTAACCGGAGCCCCTGGCTAGCTTGCCGGCCCGACCGTGCCGCCACTGCTGCTGCTGCCGGCTGCTGCAACCGCCGCGTGCCCGCCGCCGCCGCGCTGGCCACTTCCACCGCGCCCTCTCGCCACCGGCCCTGCTCTTGGCCTTCTCGTTGCACGCCCTGGCGATGCCCGCCGTTGCCTACGACCGTGGCCATGACCACCGGCGCCCATCCGCGCACCATCCCGGCGCCCCACTGCTCCCGCTGCCCCGCCGCGCCTCGCGCCTCTACCGGCCACGCCGCGCCTCGCCGGCCCCTCCTTGCTCACCGCCGTTCGCCGAGCCCCCCTCCTGCCCCCGCTGCCGATGGCCCCGGCCTCGCATCGCTAACGGGCGGGTTGTGGCTATGCCCGCATGCCCGTCCCCAGCGCCCGCTAGGCCCCCTCTGGGCCACTGCCGAACGGGACCCACTGCCGAGGACATTTAAAAAAAGAATTAGTTAAAAATCGATTAATTAACTTAATTAATCATGTTTAATTAACCTAATCAATTAAATAACCTAACTAATCTATTAATTAAACTAATTAAATTGGTTAATTAGTTAGCAGTGTATGACATGCAGGACCCACACGTTAGTTTGACCGGTCAATGATCATAGTTGACTGCTGAAATCATGCTGACATCATGATGATGTCAGCAAACACTATTCTGGATAATGTTGATTTAAAATAATTAAATAAATCCTCAAAATGATTTAAATCTTTTAAAATTAATATAAAATAAACCGTAGCTCGGATGGAAAAACTTTGTACATGAAACTTGCTCAGAATGAAGAGACGAATCCGGATTCATAGTTCGTCTGCCACACATCCCTAGCATAGCAAACACACAACTTTCCCCCTCCGATTCATTTGTCCAAAAACGCGAAACACCGGGGATACTTTCTCGGATGTTTTCCCCCTTCGTCGGTATCACCTCCTACTGCGTTAGGGCACACCTAGCACCGTTACTTGTCATGTCATGCATCGATATGCATCTGTTTGCATTGTATTCATTGTTTCTTCCCCCTCTTCTCTCCCATAGACTACGAGACTGACGCCGCTGCTGGTGCCCCGGTCGACTACGTTGTTGACGACCCCTACTTGCCAGAGCAACCAGACAAGCCCCCCCCCCTTGATCACCAGATATCGACTATTCTTCTCTTTACTGCTTGCATTAGAGTAGTGTAGCATGTTACTGCTTTTGGTTAATCCTATTCTGTTGCATAGCCTGTCATTGTTGCTACAGTCGTTGATACCTTACCTGCAATCCTAAATGCCTGGTATAGGATGCTAGTTTATCATCAGTGACCCTACATTCTTGTCCGTCTTCCATGATATACTATCGGGTCGTGATCACTAGGGAGGTGATCACGGGTATATATTATATATTTTATACATGATACATGTGATGACTAAAGACGGGTCGGCTCGTAGAGTACCCGCGAGTGATTGACAGATTGGAGGCTGAAAGGCCCTTTGTCCCGACGGTCCTCTGGGTGGATCTTTGTGGCGGAGCGACAGGGCAGGTTGAGACCACCTAGGAGAGAGGTGGGCCTGGCCCTGGTCGGCGTCTGCGGTTACTTCTAAATAACACGCTTAACGAGATCTTGGTATTTGATCTGAGTCTGGCCACTGGCCTATACGCACTAACCAACCACACGGGAACGGTTATGGGCACTCGACGTCGTGGTATCAGCTGAAGCCTTCGTGATGTCAGCGACTGAGCGGCGTGCTCCGGGTTGGACCGCGTAACGCAACTTCCTTGGAAATGGAGGTTCCTAGGTCTGCTCACCGGCCGCCCTCGCAACGTGCAGGTGTGCAATGGGCGATGGGCCCAGACCCCTGCGCCATAGGATTTAGATCGGCGTGCTGACCTCTCTGTTGTGCCTAGGTGGGGATGCGACGTGTCGATCTTTCGAGGCCGGGCACGACCCAGGAAAGTTTGTCCGGTCAAAGGGGATCGAGCGTGTTGGGAAATGTGGTGCACCCTTGCAGGGAAGTTTATCTATTCGAATAGCCGTGTCCCTCGGTAAAAGGACGACCCGGAGTTGTACCTTGACCTTATGGCAACTAGAACTGGATACTTAAGAAAATACTCCCTTCCAAGTGCCAGATACAACCTGGTGATCGCTCTCTCACAGGGCGACGAGGGGAGGATCGCCGGGTAGGATTATGCTATACGATGCTACTTGGTGAACTTACCATCTACTCTCTTCTATATGCTTCAAGATGGAGGCTGCGAGAAGCGTAGTGTTTGATAGGACTAGCTATCCCCCTCTTATTCTGGCATTCTGCAGTTCAGTCCACATATGTAGTGTAGCTCCTTGCTTGCGAGTAATTTGGATGAGTACTCGTGGTTGCTTTTCTCCCCCTTTTCCCCTTTCTATACCCGGTTGTTGTGCCCAGACTTTGGAGTCCAAGAGCCACACGCCACCGTCGACGATGACTCCTACTACTCTGGAGGTGCCTACTACTACATGCAAGCCGCTGACGACAACCAGGAGTAGTTTAGGAGGATCCCAGACAGGAGGTTTGCGCCTCTTTCAATATGTATCCCAGTTTGTGCCAGCCATCTTATGGCAACTTGTTTACCTATGTATGCACTCAGATATTGTTGCTTCCGCTGACTCGTCTATGACCGAGCTCTTGTATTCGAGCCCTTGAGGCCCCTGACTTGTAATATGATGCTTGTATGACTTATTTTATTTGTAGAGTTGTGTTGTGATATCTTCCCGTGAGTCCCTAATCTTGATAGTACACGTTTGCGTGTATGATTAGTGTACGATTGAATCGGGGGCGCCACAGCTTGACTACGGGATCACTGTGAACAATCCCCCACCCCACATTTAAGTCAGACTCGCTGTTGAACTAAAGTAATTGTGTTAGGCTATGCCGAAGATGATGAACTTTTACTAAGCACAAGGAAACAAAGAGATAAGTAACAAATCTTCAACTAATCACCAACTTCATGAATTTGAATTCGCCTTCCCCAACGCCACCTAATAATTCACTAAAAGATAATTGATAGAATGCTTTTGTTTGGAAATTGAAAAGATGTAGGAATAAAACCTAAATCCCAACTTCGACATAAATCCTGCAAAAGGGGGACTAAAATTTCGCACCACCGGCAACACAAAGTTGAGCAAAGGAAATGAAAATAAACTAAAATCTACAACAATTCAACAACATCGTGGGGCACTGCGTACTCGCTCCACAAATTGCGACCGATCAGGAAGCGAAGGAGGGTAACGACGGAAGGGATGCGGGACACCCACCATTCGTGAGCCCGATGCTGGACTCCTCGGTGTTGATGGTGTACAGGACGCCCTCGTACCGGATCTTGCTCTTCGACATGAGGCTTATCACGCTCCCAATGTACATTTCCGAAGCTGCCGCCATCGCCGCCGGCCTCGCCTAGGGATCCAATCCCCCACTCTGAGTTCGCTATGTTTTTCCACGTTATTTTTTCCGGTTATTCCCCCTCTTCTTTTTTAAAGCCTAAGCTAATCGCTCTCCCCTCGTCTCTTTCATGGAAGATTATGCTACCTGTTGGCTGTCCACTACAGGTAGGGCCTACTGATGATTACGATTCTTGGGCCCATATGGCAGTGACAAGTGTTTAGCACGGACGGTCCATGTACGATAGATCCAATGGATAGGTAGTGGCAGCATAATGGCAGATTCATGTGGCATGAGGAGCGTGGACTCACTAAATCTGACACCACGGGCCCGCAATCTAGTTTTTTTTAGAAGGGCCCGCAATCTAGTGGAGTCCTGTAGCAGGCAGAATGTCTAATGCTCCCAATCTTGGGAACTTTGAATATTAGGAATTTTGTATGAATTATATATGATAGGATTCTTGCAAGAAGTTTTTTTATTTAAGGTCTTCTTTTGTTCATAGGGTAGGAAATAGCATGGCAATAAAAAAGTTGTAGGAACTGAAGCTGCACGTATCTTAGTTTTTCATACGATAGGATTTTTTTCATTAATATATTGGATCTGAGCTAAAAATTTCTTAAATATGAAGGAGCGAAACCAATCCTACATGAAAATAGGAATCGATTTCTACAAATCAAATGGCTCTAAAATAAAAAAATTCTATAGGAATTATATAGGTTTGTGGGTTCCTGTCGTAGGATTGATTCCTATCTTTCGCATTTCAAAGGAAGAAAAAAAGGGTAAGATCTAATGGAAACTTTTCTTACCCTATGAATGAAATGACATCGTTTTCCCTGTAGGAATCAAGATACATGCCATTTTATTTTCTATAATTTATTTATTCCATTCCTATCATATGAGCCAAAGGAGGCGAACCAACCTGTGGCTGAGATGGTTAGGCGGACAGTGGTATCCCCAACCCATCACGGTTCAAATCCTGATGCTCGCATTATTTCTGAATTTATTTCAGGATTTCCGGCGATGCGCTTTCAGTGGGAGGAGACGTTCCCGTCGACGACGAGGCGTCTACGGTGACTTCGTAAATCTCAAGATGATATGCCGGCTCAGTCTCCCGGAGATGCTCATAGGGGTAGGGTGTGCGTGTATGCGTTTATAGGGGTGAGTGTATGCGCGTGTATATGAGCGTTTGTGTCTGTACTGATGCTCAAAAAAATATGAACCAAAGGAGGCCTTGGTACTCTCATGTATAAAAGGTTGATATTTATGTTTCAAAAAATTCAAAGAAAGTGTGAATGTTCATGAGACATGTGTTTATGCCCGTAATTTTTGCAATCCAATCAAAATACACATTGACAAATTAAAAAGAAATAGGACAATTAGTGTCACCAAAAGACAAGCAAAAAACCACATTTAGATGCCTTGTTTCTCTATATGTTTCGAGGGTAGATTTAAAAAAAAATAGTGATTGTAGGCACATGTCTTATGAACATTCTTAAAAGTCTTAGAACTTTCTGAAATATTGAATATATATTTTTAAACATGGGAGCATGGGAACATCCAAGGTTGGGAGTACTAGATACTTCTTGTCATGTAGCACTAAGTTTCATCTGGTATTGGAGTATAGGACATGTGTACGCTTTAATAGTACGTCCGGCTAGACATGCTAAAATCTGGATGACCAAATTATCATCGACTACTCGCTCACTAAATTCTACCCATCAAATTCTTAGTGTACTTCCACCCATTCGATCAAAACCCACTCACCTACTGGCCGACTGCCTCTCCACAATCTTGCATGTAGCACATCCAGCACAGGTCCGTCCGCACGTGATAGTGTGGTGCCGCTTCTGGCGGCGACTGCACAATGTTCCTATGAGGCAAGCGTGCCAATGCTAGAGTCCAAATCAACAATATTGTGCACGCTTCTTCAATATAGAAGTTGTGCTGCATAATCCCCCGATGCTCTCATCGGTTCAACCCCCTTCAATCTATGCAGGAGAACCCGATTGCTGAGTTCAGAGGGGAGCTTATGGTCGAATGTTCATGTGAGTATTGAGCCTAATCATGACATGTTGCGGATATCGATTATTATTAGCGTCTCGGTCGGCTAGGGATTGGGGATTAATCCAAAATTAGACGATTAATCGATTTTATGACCACTTGACCATTAATCGGACATTTTTTACAAATCCCTGGTTTTCAGCACTAAAATATGCTATATCCAACACAAAATAATATTGGACAGAAGTGTTACTTTGATTTTTTGCCTTTGAATCCTTGTCCAATGACAAACAAAATAGGATAGTTGTACATATTACATAACAAGGCACACAAAACACAAATAAACATATTTCTTACACACATAGTGCTATGAATAGGTCTGATTTATCGATAGATTCCCGATAAATCGCTTATCAGAGCAATAAATTGGCCCAAATGATAAACGGTGATGATATGGCATAATCTTTTCGTTCACCCACCGAGTACTGATAAATCGCTGCATCGACCGATTTTTTTTGAACATTATTCATGAGAGAACCAAAGCCGGAATCCTTTTGTCTTTGCTAAAGAACATGCTAGTAAAACATTCGTTGCTCCTAGATTGGATGTAACACCTCGAGAATCTTGCTACAGTAATCCCCCCTAATGGTGGCCATATCATCATGATTACTATGCAACTTGCCACTTGTCCAAAAATCAAAGTCAAATTCAAATTTAAATTGCAAGTCAAATATTTATTTCTCCAAAGTATAAAACTAAAATGTTCAAAATTTAGTATAAATTCCCCTGATCTTTTAACATGTTGAACCAACATCATTTGACTCACCAATTAATCCCTAGTAAAATATAAAGTGGTTCAGAAACAACAAAAATACCCTTTTCAAAATAAACGAATGTTTATGTATTTTCCATTTGACTTGAAACATTGCGGGACTCTCCAAAATAATGACTAATATTTATGTAGCAAGTTTCTTAATCGACTAAATTTATTTGGTATGAATTCTAAATGCAAAACACTGGAGAAAATGTAAAGGGGATAGAAATGAGCACTGTTCACTTATAGCCCAATGCTACAGTCTAAAGTCCAGCCCACCTAAGGCCTTCTCCTATCTCTCAACAGGGGAGGAGGCAGGGACATGTGCGTGCTGCACATCCATGGCCACCACGGCTAGATGGCCGCCACGCACATCACAGTACCCCCAGCCCTTTAAGAACGTCCCTTGGGAACCCTAGATCGAGCGCATCTGATCCCCTCTCTTTCCCCATTGTGCCCCCTCTCCTTCCGCTTGAAAACGAGCTCGCGAGATCGCGTTGTGACCGTGTGTGTCGTCGCCGTTGCCGTGGCCTGCGTACTCCCCGGCGTTGGAGGAGTTGTCCAGGCGGACCCCCGTCGACCACCGCGTCTTCCTCGAGTCACCGTTCGTCGGGAGCAGCACCACAACGACGGCATCGACCGGCTCCACCAACCTCGACCGCCGCCATCTCGCCATCGTACCGCGAGCTCCGGCCGTCCCCAACCCCCTCGAGCTCATCCACGACCTTCTCGTAGTGAGCCCTCCTCCGGTTCCCCTGCTCCTCCTCCCGTTTTCCTCTTGACATAGGCCGCCGGACCTATGCCCGGTCTGCGTCTCTTGCGCCCCTGTCCGCTCCGTCCTGCGCCCGCAGCCGCCCGCAGCCGCTGACCCGATCGCGCGCCTGCCTGCTCCGGCCGATGTCCGGCTGCACCCCGCGCTGCTGCCGCTGTCTGCGGCTTTCCTCACCCGTGCTCCTCACCTCCCGCTCGCCGCTCGCAGCCTCTTCTACCGTTGCTTGCCGCCACCGCTTGCCCTGCTGCTGCTCGCCGCCGAGGCTGCTCCGCCGGCTGCACCCTCGCCCCGCTATGTGTCGTTGCTACCCCACCCACCCTGTGGCCCGGCTGCGCCCAGGCACGCGCCCGCCAAGCCTTGCCTCGCGCCGGCCCTCGCCCCGCACTCCTGCAACCACCCCCGCCTCCCCTCCAGTTCACCGTGCCCCCACAGCCCTCCATCGCTTGCTCGCCCTACTGTGCTCGCGGCCGTGCCCGCCACCGGCTGCCGGTGCCACGCCCGCCGGAGTCCCGGCCGGTCGGCCTTGCCGCGCCCTGGCTTCGACCAGAGGTCGCGCGCATGCGGCCCAGCGTGGCTAGCCGGCTACTGCAGCCGCCCCTGGGCCACTGTCAGCGGGCCCTGCCCTTGTTAATCAGGGGCTAACCCACTGTCAAACTAACCCCCCCTCTAATTACCCTTTTGTATCAATGACAGTTGGAGCCCACTACTTTCAAAATAATGATAAACTAGTGTTAAAATTCCAGAGAGGATGACATGTGGGTCCCCTTGACCTTGTTGACCAGTCAATGTTGATTGGTCAACTGCTATTGACCTAGCTGACTCAGCACTACTTGGACCACTAGTCATACACTATGGCTAGACACACATAGGGTAACAAATGTATTTCTGTAATAAAATTTGAGTTAAACAATTTAGAAAAATGGTTAAAACTTTGGAAATTCCTAGAAAATAAACCGTAGCTATGATGAAAATGTTTTTTATATGAAAGTTGCTCAGAAAAATCCAACGAATCCGAATACCCGGTCCGTTTACCTGTTAGATGCCTCTAACTATCTGAACATGGAACATTCCCCCTCTGGTCATCTGTCTGACACGGTCCGAAACCGGGAATACATTCCCGGTTGAATTCCCCCTTCACCTATTTCGTGCAGCACTACGATAGGTCGACCCTAGTTCTGCATATCGTCTTTTCATGCTTAGTGTTGCATCTGTGTGCTTAAATTTACTGTCCCCTCCCCCCCCCTCTTCTCTCCGATAGACCCCGAGGCCGATGATGCCCCCGTGATCGACTACGCCGACTATGACACTTCTTCCTTTTCGACA
>NC_057812.1:206511621-206533975 GCF_018294505.1 Triticum aestivum
TATTGTGCTTGCATTAGACTCTGCTGCTACTATTATTATCCTATTTCTGCTGCATAGCCTGTTTATTGTAACCTGCTGTTGTTACCTACCTGCTTATCCTAAATTGTTTAGTATAGGCTGGGTAGAGACCCATCAGAGGCCCCCACTTTGTGCCGACTGCCCCACTGGATTATCAGAAGACCCGAGCAACGGGATCCAAGACCAGGCCCCCGCACTGCACATCACTTTCTCCTTAGTTGCTCGACACTACTGGGTTACTATCGAGTGCTAAGGGTGATACCTCATCGGCACTTCTGATGTTAACCTTGTAGGTTAGTTCATCAGTTATGGCCATCGAGGGTGATTCGTCCTTCTCCACTCCCGATAACGTCACTGTCGTGCAACTCCTCAAGATTGGACCTCGAGGGTGATTCCTCCTTCATTCACCTTGATGATAACATCAGGTGGAATTTCATCGAGGGTGGTTCCTCAGGGTTCCCCTTGGTTTTAGACACACGGTTACTATGGTTACTATGACTTTACACTGAACCATGTGATACGTCTCCAACGTATCTATAATTTTTGATTGCTCCATTCTATATTATCTACTGCTTTGGATGTTTATGGGCTTTATTATACACTTTTATATCATTTTTGGGACTAACCTATTAACCCAGAGCCCAGTGCCAGTTTCTGTTTTTACCTTGTTTTAGAATATCACAGAAAAAGAAAATCAAACGGAGTCCAATTGACCTGAGACTTCACGGAACCTATTTTTGGATCAGAAGAAGCCTAGAAGACTTGGAGTGGACGTCAGGGGACCTTCGAGGAGGCCACGAGGTAGGGTGCGCGCCCACCCCCCTAGGGCGCACCCTCCACCCTCGTGGGCCCCTCGTGCCCCCCCTGACGTACTTCTTCCGCCTATATATCTCCATATACCGTAAAAACATCGGGGAGCACAATAGATCAGGAGTTCCGCTGCCAAAAGCCTCCGTAGCCACTGAAAGCCAATCTAGACCCGTTCCGGCACCCTGCCGGAGGGGGAATCCCTCTCCGGTGGCCATCTTCATCATCCCGGTGCTCTCCATGATGAGGAGGGAGTAGTTCTCCCTCGGGGCTGAGGGTATGTACCAGTAGCTATGTGTTTGATCTCTCTCTCTCTCGTGTTCTTGATTTGGCACGATCTTGATGTATCGCGAGCTTTGCTATTATAGTTGGATCTTATGTTTCTCTTCCCCCTCTACTCTCTTGTAATGAATTGAGTTTCCCCTTTGAAGTTATCTTATCGAATTGAGTCTTTAAAGATTTGACAACACTTGATGTATGTCTTGCCGTGCGTATCTGTGGTGACAATGGGATACCACGTGATTCACTTGATGTATGTTTTGGTGATCAACTTGCGGGTTCTGCCCATGAACCTATGCATCAGGGATGGCACACGTTTTCGTCGTGATTCTCCGGTAGAAACTTTGGGGCACTCTTTGAGATTCTATGTGTTGGTTGAATAGATGAATCTGAGATTGTGTGACACATATCGTATAATAATACCCACGGATACTTGAGGTGACATTGGAGTATCTAGGTGACATCAGGGTTTTGATTGATTTGTGTCTTAAGGTGTTATTCTAGTACGAACTCTAGGGCTGTTTGTGATGCTTATAGGAATAGCCCAACGGATTGATTGGAAAGAATAACTTTGAGGTGGTTTCGTACCCTACCATAATCTCTTCGTTTGTTCTCCGCTATTAGTGACTTTGGAACGACTCTTTGTTGCATGTTGAGGGATAGTTATATGATCCAATTATGTTATTTTTGTTGAAGGAACTTGCACGAGCGAAAGTATGAACCCTAGGCCTTATTTCCTATCATTGCAATGCCGTTTGTGCACACTTGTATCATTAGTTACCTTGCTGTTTTTATATTTTCAGATTACAAAAACCTTTATATACTATCCATATACCAATTGTATCACCATCTCTTCGCCGAACTAGTGCACCTATACAATTTACCATTGTATTGGGTGTGTTGGGGACACAAGAGACTCTTTGTTATTTGGTTGCAGGCTTGCTTGAGAGAGACCATCTTCGTCCTACGCCTCCTATGGATTGATAAACCTTAGGTCATCCACTTGAGAGAAATTTGCTACTGTCCTACAAACCTCTGCACTTGAAGACCCAACAACGTCTACAAGAAGAAGTTTGTGTAGTAGACATCAAGCTCTTTTCTGCCTCCGTTGCCGGGGAGGTTGGCGCTTGAAGGTATATCTTTAGATCTTGCAATCAAGTCTTTTAGTTTCTTGTTTTATCACTAGTTTAGTTTATAAAAGAAAACTATAAAAAATGGAATTGAGTTTGTCTCATACGCTTCACCTTTTTAATATCTTTTGTAAGTATGGTGGAAAGGAAAATTGTGCTCAAGTGCTAGAAGAAGAAATCTATAAAATGTGTGGCACTAAATCTTTGAATGATGAGCATGATTGCAATGTTGTTAGTACGAATTCTTTGAATATCCATGATACTAATGATGATTGCACTAGTTATGTTGTCTCCTATAAACATGTCAATTTTTGTGGAGTACATTGGGTTTGTACGAACACACCAAATAGGGAAGATAGATATTGCAAGAGGCATAAGTACTTAGAAACTAAATTGTTGCAAGAAACGCTAGATGATTGTGCTGAAAATTTAAATTTTCTTGGCCGTACTTGTGGACTTTGCAATGAACAGAGTCATTTAGCTATCCGATGCAAATTGTTTCATGATCGTATCGTGTCCAAAAATTGTGATGACTTGATTTCCCTTGCACATCATAATGAACTTAGTTTGCTCTTAATATTCAAAAAAAAACTTAGTTTGCTCTTGGGTTATGAAGAAATGAAACGTATAACTAAGGATATTCCAAAATTTTCCCTTGATAGAGTTCTTCATTTTGATTTAGAGGAGATTTATATGTATTGTGCGGTGAATTGTATTGAAAATCCTTATATTGCCAATTACATAAAGAAAAGAAAACAAATAGAAGATGAAGAGAATACTAATGAAAGGGAAGAGGCTTCCCAATACCCTCCTATTATTTCTTATGATGAATCAGGTAACGAGGAGGAGCCTCCTATTCAACCAATCTCATTAATAAGGAGCTCCAAGAAGAGGATTGAACCCACACATGATGTGGTGAAGAAGAAGAAAAGAAAAAGGAAGAGAGGTAAGAAGATATCTCTCCCAAATAATGCTGCTACTATTACTATTGTGCCTCATGAAAATATAATTGTGGAAGATAATGATACTTCTTATGATCTTGAAAATCTTTTTGGCACTTGCTTGGAAGAATATGATAATTGCTATACTATTGGTGCTATCCATACTATTAATTATGAGAGTGATTATGCTTATGATATGAAAAGGCCCAAGCTTGGGGATGTTATGTTTGATGAAGATGATGTTTTCGAGAATATATTTGCTGAAATTAATGTTTGTCCTAAGCTTGGGGAAGCTATTTTAATGAAGATGATATTTTTAGTCTCCCAAGTTTTGATATGCAAATTTATAATGATGATAGCATGCCTCCTACCTATGATGATTATTGTGATGATACTTATGCTATAAAAAGTAGTGATTATATTTATAAAACTTGTCATGATTATGGTTACCCATTTTCTGAACATTACTCTTTTAATGTGGAAACAATTTATAGTATTCGAGTCTCTTATGATACTCCCACTATTCCGAATGAGAAGAATTTTGCTTATGTGGAGAGTAGTAAATTTTCTATGTTTGTAGATCATGAAAAGAATGCTTTAGGTGCTGGTTATATTGTTGAATTCATTCATGATTCTACTGAAAATTATTATGAGGGAGGAATATATGCTTGTAGGAATTACAATAATATCAAGTTTCCTCTCTATGTGCTTAAAGTTTTGAAGTTATGCTTGTTTTGCCCTCCTATGCTAGTTGATTATTGTTCCCATAAGTTGTTTGATCACAAAATCCCTATGCATAGGAAGTATGTTAGACTTAAATGTGCTAGTCATATTCTTCATGATGCTCTCTTTATGTTTCAATTCTCATCCTTTATGTGAGCATCATTGAAATCATCATGCCTAGCTAGGGGCGTTAAATGATAGCGCTTGTTGGGAGGCAACCCAACTTTATTCCTTATTTTTTGTTCATGTTTAGTAATAAATAATTCATCTAGCCTCTGTTTAGATGTTGTTTTATGTGTTTAATTAGTGTTTGTGCCAAGTAGAACCTTTGGGAAGACTTGGGTGAAGTCTTTGTGATCATGCTGTAAAAAACAGAAACTTTAGTGCTCACGAGAATTGCTGCCATTTTTTATTGGACAGTGCTGTCATTTCTTCATGATGCTCTCTTTATGTTTCAATTCTCATCCTTTATGTGAGCATCATTGAAATCATCATGCCTAGCTAGGGGCGTTAAATGATAGCTCTTGTTGGGAGGCAACCCAACTTTATTCCTTATTTTTTGTTCCTGTTTAGTAATAAATAATTCATCTAGCCTTGTTTAGATGTTGTTTTATGTGTTTAATTAGTGTTTGTGCCAAGTAGAACCTTTGGGAAGACTTGGGTGAAGTCTTTGTGATCATGCTGTAAAAAACAGAAACTTTAGCGCTCACGAGAATTGCTTCCATGTTTATTTTGAGAGTGCTATTTAGTTAATTATTTTTGCAGATGATTAATAGATAAATTACTCAGGTTCAGAAATCTATTTGAGAATTTTATGAGTTCCAGAAGTATACGTTTGATCCAGATTACTACAGACTGTTCTGTTTTTGACAGATTCTGTTTTTCATGTGTTGTTTACTTATTTTGATGAATCTATGGCTAGTAAAAGAGTTTATAAACCATATAGAAGTTGGAATGCAGTAGGTTTAACACTAATATAAATAAAGAATGAGTTCATTACAGTACCTTGAAGTGGTGATTTATTTTCTTATACTAACGGAGCTTACGAGTTTTCTGTTAAGTTTTGTGTTGTGAAGTTTTCAAGTTTTGGGTAAGGATTCGATGGACTATGGAATAAGGAGTGGCAAGAGAATAAGATTGGGTATGCCCAATGCACACCAAGGTAATATTCAAGGATAGGCAAGAGCCTAAGCTTGGGGATGCCCCGGAAGGCATCCCCTCTTTCGTCTTCGTTCATCGGTAACTTTACTTGGAGCTATATTATTATTCACCACATGATATGTTTTTTTCTTGGAGCGTCAATTTATTTTGTTAATATTTTATTTCTGTTATTTATAACAATGTTTTGCATCTTTTACTTCAATAAAAGTGGCATTAATAGTCTTTACTATGCCTATGTTACAAGTCTTCATGTTGTTGTTTGAAAACAGAAAGTTTACCGCTGTTGCAATAATTCCCTAGAAAAGTCAGAATGTGATAAAATGTTGAAACCTTTTTCATATTAAGATATGATAAATTTAATGCAGTGGTAATTTTCTTTCATAATTTTTGGAGCTAGAGAAGTATGGATGTTGCCGCATTCTTTACAGACTGTCCTGTTTAGGCAGATTGCTGTTATGTTTGCATTGTTTGCATATGTTTGCTTCTTTAATGATTCTATTTGAGGATATGACTATTAAATATGCAGAGGCATTTAGTATGCAATGTTTAATTATAATTTTAGTGATTTGCTACAGTAGAGTGTGATAAGGTTTTGGCAATGGTTTATACTAACTTATCTCACGAGTCCTTGTTGAGTTTTGTGTGGATGAAGCTTTTGAGATTTAGGGAGACCTTGATATGAGAGGAATTAAGGAGACACAAAAGCTCAAGATTGGGGATGCCCAAGGCACCCCAAGATAATATTTCAATAAGTCTCAAGCATCTAAGCTTGGGGATGCCCCGGTTGGCATCCCACCTTTCTTCTTCAACAATTATCGGCTAGTTTCGGTTGATCCTAAGTTTTTGCTTCTTCACATGATGTTTGCCATTCTTAGAATGTCATTTTATTTTGCTTTGCTTGCTGTTTGAATAGAATACCAAGATCTGAAATTATTAAATGTTAGAGAGTCTTCACATAGTTGCATAATTATTCGACTACTCATTGATCTTCACTTATATCTTTCGGAGTAGTTTGTCATTTGCTCTAGTGCTTCACTTATATCTTTTAGAGCATGGTGGTAGTTTTGTTTTGAAGAAATAGATGAACTCTCATGCTTCGCTTAGATTATTTTGAGAGTCTTAAATAGCATGGTAATTTTCTTAAAATCCTAATATGCTAGGTATACAAGATTAGTAAAAAAATTCTTATGAGTGTTTTGAATACTAAGAGAAGTTTGATGCTTGATGATTGTTTTGAGATATGGAGGTAATAATATCAAAGTCGTGCTAGTTGAGTAGTTGTGAAATTGAGAAATGCTTGTGTTGAAGTTTGCAAGTCCCGTAGCATGCATGTATGGTAAACGTTATGTAACAAATTTGAAACATCAGGTGTTATTTGATTGTCCTCCTTATGAGTGGCGGTCGGGGACGAGCGATGGTCTTTTCCTACCAATCTATCCCCCTAGGAGCATGCGTGTAGTACCGAGGTTTTTGATGACTTGTAGATTTTTCCAATAAGTATGTGAGTTCTTTATGACTAATGTTGAGTCCATCGATTATACGCACTCTCACCCTTCCATCCTTGCTAGCCTCTTCGGTACCGTGCATTGCCCTTTCTCACATTAAGAGTTGGTGCAAACTTCGCCGGTGCATCCAAACCCCTTGATATGATACGCTCTATCACACATAAACCTCCTTATATCTTCCACAAAACAGCCACCATACCTACCCATTATGGCATTTCCATAGCCATTCCGAGATATATTGCCATGCAACTTTCCACCGTTCCGTTTATTATGACACGCTTCATCATTGTCATATTGCTTTGCATGATCATGTAGTTGACATTGTATTTGTGGCAAAGCCACCTCTCATAATTCTTTCATACATGTCACTCATGCATCATCACAATCCCGGTACACCGCCGGAGGCATTCATATAGAGTCATATCTTGTTCTAAGTATCGAGTTGTAATCATTGAGTTGTAAATAAATAGAAGTGTGATGATCATCATTTTCTAGAGCGTTGTCCTAAGTGAGGAATAAAAAAGAGAAAGGCCATAAAAAAGAGAAGGCCCAAAAAAAAGAAGAAAAAAAAGAGAAAAAGGCCACAAAAAAAGAGAGAAGGCCCAAAAAAATGAAAAAATGAAAATGAGAGAAAAAGAGAGATGGGACAATGCTACTATCCTTTGCCACACTTGTGCTTCAAAGTAGCACCATGATCTTCATGATAGAGAGTCTCTTGTTTTGTCACTTTCATATACTAGTGGGAAATTTTCATTATAGAACTTGGCTTGTATATTCCAACAATGGGCCTCCTCAAGTGCCCTAGGTCTTCGTGAGCAAGCAAGTTGGATGCACGCCCACTTAGTTTCTTTTGTTGAGCTTTCATACATTTATAGCTCTAGTGCATCCGTTGCATGGCAATCCCTACTCCTTGCATTAACATTAATCGATGGGCATCTCCATAGCCCGTTGATTAGCCTTGTTGATGTGAGACTTTCTCCTTTTTGACTTCTCCACATAACCCCCTCATTATTCTATTCCACCCATAGTGCTATATCCATGGCGCGCGCTCATATATTGCGTGAAAGTTTATAGGTTTGAGATTACTAAAGTATGAAACAATTGCTTGGCTTGTCATCGGGGTTGTGCATGATGAGAGCATTCTTGTGTGAAGAAAATGGAGCATGACTAAACTATATGATTTTGTAGGGATGAAATTTCTTTGGCCATGTTATTTTGAGAAGACATGATTGCTTAGTTAGTATGCTTGAAGTATTATCATTTCTATGTCAATATGAACTTTTGTCTTGAATCTTTCGGATCTGAATATTCATGCCACAATTAAGAAGAATTACATTAAAATTATGCCAAGTAGCATTCCACATGAAAAATTCTGTTTTTATCATTTACCTACTTGAGGACGAGCAGGAATTAAGCTTGGGGATGCTGATACGTCTCCAACGTATCTATAATTTTTGATTGCTCCATGCTATATTATCTACTGTTTTGGATGTTTATGGGCTTTATTATACACTTTTATATCATTTTTGGGACTAACCTATTAACCCAGAGCCCAGTGCCAGTTTCTGTTTTTACCTTGTTTTAGAATATCGCAGAAAAGGAAAATCAAACGGAGTCCAATTGACCTGAAACTTCACGAAACCTATTTTTGGATCAGAAGAAGCCTAGAAGACTTGGAGTGCACGTCAGGGGACCTTCGAGGAGGCCACGAGGTAGGGGGCGCGCCCACCCCCCTAGGGCGCGCCCTCCACCCTCGTGGGCCCCTCGTGCCCCCCCTGACGTACTTCTTCCGCCTATATATCTCCATATACCCTAAAAACATCGGGGATCACAATAGATCGGGAGTTCCGCCGCCAAAAGCCTCCGTAGCCACTGAAAGCCAATCTAGACCCATTCCGGCACCCTGCCGGAGGGGGAATCCCTCTCCGGTGGCCATCTTCATCATCCCGGTGCTCGCCATGACGAGGAGGGAGTAGTTCTCCCTCGGGGCTGAGGGTATGTACCAGTAGCTATGTGTTTGATCTCTCTCTCTCTCTCTCTCTCTCTCTCTCTCGTGTTCTTGATTTGGCACGATCTTGATGTATCGCGAGCTTTGCTATTATAGTTGGATCTTATGTTTCTCTTCCCCCTCTACTCTCTTGTAATGAATTGAGTTTCCCCTTTGAAGTTATCTTATCGGATTGAGTCTTTAAAGATTTGAGAACACTTGAGGTATGTCTTGCCGTGTGTATCTGTGGTGACAATGGGATACCACGTGATTCACTTGATGTATGTTTTGGTGATCAACTTGCGGCTTCCGCCCATGAACCTATGCATGGGGGTTGGCACATGTTTTCATCGCGATTCTCCGATAGAAACTTTGGGGCACTCTTTGAGGTTCTATGTGTTGGTTGAATAGATGAATCTGAGATTGTGTGACGCATATTGTATAATCATACCCACGGATACTTGAGGTGACATTGGAGTATCGAGGTGATATTAGGGTTTTGATTGATTTGTGTCTTAAGGTGTTATTCTAGTACGAACTCTAGGTCTGTTTGTGATGCTTATAGGAATAGCCCAACGGATTGATTGGAAAGAATAACTTTGAGGTGGTTTCGTACCCTACCATAATCTCTTCGTTTGATCTCCGCTATTAGTGACTTTGGAGTGACTCTTTGTGGCATGTTGAGGGATAGTTATATGATCCAATTATGTTATTATTATTGAGGGAACTTGAACTAGTGAAAGTATGAGCCCTAGGCCTTATTTCCTATCATTGCAATACCGTTTGTGCTCACTTTTATCATTAGTTACCTTACTGTTTTTATATTTTCAGATTACAAAAACCTTTATTTACTATCCATATACTACTTGTATCACCATCTCTTCGCCGAACTAGTGCACCTATACAATTTACCATTGTATTGGGTGTGTTGGGGACACAAGAGACTCTTTGTTATTTGGTTGTAGGGTTGCTTGAGAGAGACCATCTTCATCCTACGCCTCCTACAGATTGATAAACCTTAGGTCATCCACTTGAGGGAAATTTGCTACTGTCCTACAAACCTCTGCACTTGGAGGCCCAACAACATCTACAAGAAGAAGGTTGTGTAGTAGACATCACCATGTTACTAAAGACGGGTCGGCCCCGAGGGGTACCCGCACGAGCTTAATTGCGAGTGATGTGGAGTCGGGTTGATTGCTACCTCATGAGCATGCGTTGGTTTTCCCTTGAAGAGGAAAGGGTGATGTAGCAAAGTAGCGTAAGTATTTCCCTCAGTTTTTGAAAAGCAAGGTATCAATCCAGTAGGAGATTACACGCAAGTCCCTCGTACCTGCACAACCAAACAAGAACCTCGCAACCAAGGCGATAAAGGGGTTGTCAATCCCTTCACGGTCACTTACGAAAGTGAGATCTGATAGAGATAATAAGATAAATATTTTTTATTTTTATTGTATAGATTGGAAAATAAAGATTGCAAAATAAACGGCGACAGAAATGGCTTGTTGACGGGAGAATAATATAATGGAAGATAGACCCGGGGGCCATACGTTTCACTAGTGGCTTCTCTCAAGATAGCAAATTCTACGGTGGGTGAAGAAATTACTATCGAGCAATTAATAGAAAAGCGCATAGTTATGAGAATATTTAGGCATGATCATGTATATAGGCATCACATGCATGACAAGTAGACCGAAACGATTCTGCATCTACTACTATTACTCCACACATCGACCGCTATCCAGCATGCATCTAGAGTATTAAGTTCATAAGAACAGAGTAACGCATTAGGCAAGATGTCATGATGTAGAGGGATAAACTCAATCAATATGATATAAACCCCGTATTTTTATCCTCGATGGCAAAAATACAATACGTGCCTTGCTGCCCCTGCTGTCACTGGGAAAGGACACCGCAAGATTAAACCCGAAGCTAAGCACTTCTCACATTGCAAGAAAGATCAATCTAGTAGGCCAAACCAAACTGATAATTCAAAGAGACTTGCAAAGATATTAAATCATGCATAAAAGATTTCAAAGAAGAATCAAATATTGTTCATAGATAATCTTGGTCATAAACCCACAATTCATCGGATCTCGACAAACACACCGCAAAAAGAATTACATCGAATAGATCTCCAAGAGAATCGAGGAGAACTTTGTATTGAGATCCAAAGAGAGAGAAGAAGCCATCTAGCTAATAACTATGGACCTGAAAGTCTGTGGTAAACTACTCACACATAATCAGAGAGGCTATGGTGTTGATGTAGAAGCCCTCCGTGATCGATTCCCCCTCCGGCGGAGCGCCGGAAAAGGCCCCAAGATGGGATCTCACGGGTACAGAAGGTTGCGGTGGTGGAAATAGGGTTTCGTGGTGCTCCTGGATGTTTTTAGGGTATATGGGTATATATAGGAGGAAGACGTGGGTCGGTGGAGCTGCGAGGGGCCCACAAGGGTGGGGTCGCGCCTACCCCCTGGGCGTGCCCTCTTGCCTCGTGGCCTCCTCACTTCTTTCTTGACGTCCACTCCTAGTCTCTTGGATCACGTTTGTTCCAAAAATAACTCTCCGGAAGGTTTCATTCCATTTGGATTCCGTTTGATATTCCTTTTCTGCGAAACACTGAAATAGGCAAAAAAATTAGCAATTTGCACTGGGCTTTGGTTAGTAGGTTAGTCCCAAAAATAATATAAAAAGGTATAATGAAGCCCATTAAACATCCAAAACAGATAATATAATAGCATGGAACAATCAAAAATTATAGATACATTGGATACGTATCAAGCATCCCCAAGCTTAATTTCTGCTCGTCCTCAAGTAGGTAAATGATAAAAACAGAAATTTTGATGTGGAATGCTACCTAGCATAATTTTCAATGTAATTTTCTTTATTGTGGCATGAATATTCAGATCCAAAAGATCAAGATAAAAGTTAAATATTGACATAAAAATAATAATACTTCAAGCATACTAACAAAGCAATCATGTCTTCCCAAAATAACATGGCCAAAGAAAGTTATCCCTACAAAATCATATAGTCTGGCTATGCTCTATATTCATCACACAAAGTATTTAATCATGCACAACCCCGACGACAAGCCAAGCAATTGTTTCACACTTTTGATGTTCTCAAACTTTTTCAACCTTCACGCAATATATGAGCGTGAGCCATGGACATAGCACTATATATGGAATAGAATGGTGGTTGTGGAGAAGACAAAAAAAGAGAAGATAGTCTCACATCAACTAGGCGTATCAACAGGCTATGGAGATGCCCATCAATAGATATCAATGTGAATGAGTAGGGATTGCCATGCAACGGATGCACTAGAGCTATAAGTGTATGAAAGCTCAACAAAAGAAACTAAGTGGGTGTGCATCCAACTTGCTTGCTCACGAAGACCTAGGGCATTTTGAGGAAGCCCATCATTGGAATATACAAGACAAGTTCTATAATGTAAAATTCCCACTAGTATATGAAAGTGACAACATAGGAGACTCTCCATCATGAAGATCATGGTGCTACTTTGAAGCACAAGTGTGGTAAAAGGATAGTAACATTGTCCCTTCTCTCTTTTTCTCTCATTTTTTCCCTTTTTTCTCCTTTTTTTATTTGGGCCTTCTCTTTTTTATGGCCCTTTTTTATTTTTTTGTCCGGAGTCTCATCTCGACTTCATAGTCTCCATCATCCTTTCCTCACTTGGGACAATGCTCTAATAATGATGATCATCACACTTTTATTTACTTACAACTCAAAAATTATAGCTCGATACTAGAACAACATATGGCTCTATGTGAATGCCTTCGGCGGTGTACCGGGATATGCAATGAATCAAGAGTGACATGTATGAAAGAATTATAAAGATGCCTTTGCCACAAATATGATGTCAATGATCATGCAAAGCAATATGACAATGATGAAACGTGTCATAACAAACGGAACGGTGGTAAGTTGCATGGCAATATATCTCGGAATGGCTATGGAAATGCCATATCAGGTAGGTATGGTGGCTGTTTTGAGGAAGGTATATGGTGGGTGTATGATACCGGCGAAAGGTGCGTGGTCTTAGAGAGGCTAGCAATGGTGGAAGGGTGAGAGTGCGTATAATCCATGGACTCAACATTAGTCATAAAGAACTCACATACTTATTGCAAATATGTATTAGTTATCGAAGTAAAGTACTACGCGCATGCTCCTAGGGGGATATATTGGTAGGAAAAGACCATCGCTCGTCCCCGACCGCCACTCATAAGGAAGACAATCAATAAATAAATCATGCTCCGACTTCATCACATAACGATTCACCATACGTGCATGCTACGGGAATCACAAACTTTAACACAAGTATCTCTCAAATTCACAACTACTCAACTAGCATGACTCGAATATCACCATCTTCATATCTCAAAACAATCATCAAGTATCAAACTTCTCATAGTATTCAATGCACTTTTATGATAGTTTTTATTATACACATCTTGGATGCCTATCATATTAGGACTAATTTTATAACCAAAGAAAATTACCATGATGTTCTATAAGACTCTCAAAATAATATAAGTGAAGCATGAGAGATCAATAATTTCTATAAAATAAAACCACCACCGTGCTCTAAAAAGATATAAGTGAAGCACTAGAGCAAAATTTATCTAGCTCAAAAGATATAAGTGAAGCACATAAAGTATTCTAATAAATTCTGATTCATGTGTGTCTCTCCAAAAGGTGTGTCCAGCAAGGATGATTGTGGTAAACTAAAAATAAAAGACTCAAATCATACAAGACGCTCCAAGCAAAACACATATCAAGTGGTGAATAAAAATACAGCCTCAAGTAAAGTTACCGATGGACGAAGACGAAAGAGGGGATGCCTTCCGGGGCATCCCCAAGCTTAGGATTTTGGTTGTCCTTGAATTTTACCTTGGGGGTGCCTTGGGCATCCCCAATCTTAGGCTCTTTCCACTCCTTATTCCAAAATCCATCAAATCTTTACCCAAAACATGAAAACTTCACAACACAAAACTCAACAGAAAATCTCATGAGTTCCGTTAGTATAAGAAAACAAGCCACCACTTCAAGGTACTGTAATGAACTGATTAGTTATTTATATTGGTGTTAAACCTACTGTATTCCAACTTCATGAGCACCCTTAAAAATGACAAATTCTTCAATTTGTTCGATATCATAGTAACTATAAACACCCTTTCCATAAGAAGATAAGATTTCATTATCATTAAACTCACATAGGTAGGGAGGGTGTTTTTTAGGGTTCTTAGAGCAACAATTAAAGTCATAAATTTCACAAAGATTCCAAGCATAGCATAGCAAACTATTTATTTGATACCATAAGAGCTTCCCCTTTTCAGACAAACGATGACGCACAAAATGAGCATGCTCATCTAAAGATTTCCCATAAACTAGGCTAGTTGGGGTTTCAGCACGAGCGCATAAGGATCAAAGATGATCCAAGTAGAACACTTTAAGTGGATCCATATCAATAGATTTTTAGCAAGCAAAGAAGCAAGCAAATAGAAGGCACATGGAAACACAAACAAAAAGACATATGGGAAGAAGGCGAAGAAGTGGCAAAGGTGAAGTGAGGGAGAGGAAAACGAGAGGCAAATGGAAAATAATGTAATGCGAGGGACAAGAGTTTGTGATGGGTACTTGGTATGTCTTGGCTTGTGCATAGATCTCCCCGGCAACGGCGCCAGAAATCCTTCTTGCTACCTCTTGAGCATGCGTTGGTTTTCCTTTGAAGAGGAAAGGGTGAAGCAGCAAAGTAGCGTAAGTATTTCCCTCAGTTTTTGAGAACAAATGTATCAATCCAGTAGGAGATTACACGCAAGTCCCTCGTACCTGCACAAACAAACAAGAACCTCGCAACCAACGCGATAAAGGGGTTGTCAATCCCTTCACGGTCACTTACGAAAGTGAGATCTGATAGAGATAATAAGAGAAATATTTCGGTATTTTTATTGTATATATTGGAAAATAAAGATTGCAAAATAAAGGTGACAAAAATGGCTTGTTGACGGGAGAATAATATAAAGGAAGATAGACCCGGGGGCCATAGGTTTCACTAGTGGCTTCTCTCAAGATAGCAAATTCTATGGTGGGTGAACAAATTACTGTCGAACAATTGATAGAAAGGCACATAGTTATGAGAATATCTAGGCATGAACATATATATAGGCATCACGTCTGCGACAAGTAGACTGAAACGATTATGCATCTACTACTATTACTCCACACATCAACCGCTATCCAGCATGCATCTAGAGTATTAAGTTCATAAGAACAGAGTAACGCATTAGGCTAGATGTCATGATGTAGATGGATAAACTCAATCAATATGATATAAACCCCATCTTTTTATCCTCGATGGGGTGACGCCCGGAAAATTAAGCTACAGTAATCCAAAGTTAATTGTGCCATGTTATCATTTTTTTCTGTTGCTAAATCCCATGTTGTTCCAAACCGGTTCAAAATTCAATTTCAAATTAAAGTCAAAATTCAGATTTCTCGAACGGTGAAACTAACATGTTTGAATAATTCTATAAATTCCCCTAATCATTGTCGTGTTGGAACCAGCCTCAGTTGAATTCCCGAAATGCCTGTGAAATTTAATTTGGTGGTCCAGCAACAATTAAATTGGCCTATCCAATTTCTAAAAATGGTTAGGCAACTCCTTTTGAGCCCAAACTTTTTCGTGCCTTCTAAGAATATTGTCTAGTATTTATATGACATGTTTCACATTTTACAAAAGTTTGTTTGGTGGGTCAACCAAATGCAAAAGTGGAGCTAAAAACTAAAACAGAAAAGTTTAAAAGGAAAACAAGAGAAAAAGGAAAAAATGCCTCCCCTCGGGCTTCACAGCCCACTTGGCCACAAGGCCGGCCCACCTACCCCACCCTCCTGCTCCTTCCTGTTCACGAGAGGTGGTGGCACGCATCCGACCACCATGGCCGCGGTTGTGAGTGCGTGGTGGCCATCCCGCGGTTCCCCGTCGTGTATAAGGTGGCCCCGATGCCCGCCTCCCTCCCTTGACAAACCCTAGCCGCTCCCCCACTCGATCGCTCCACTCCTCTTGCTCCCCTCTCTCTCCCGAATGCAGCCGACACCATGCGTCGCTCGATTCCGCGGCCACCGGCGCCCCCGCGCTAGGGAGCCTTGTCTGCAAGGTGCGCCGGCCACTGCTTCTTCTTCCTCGACCATTGGTTGAAGCCGGGGCGATCTACAGTGAAGGAATCGAGCCCTTCTTAGTCCTTGACCGTGGCTTCTTCCCGGCGAACTCCGGCACCGTCGATCCTCCCCGAGCCTGCTGCCCTCCCCTACCGAACCACAGTGAGCACATGCTCCCCCTCGTCCTGTTTGCTTTGATCCTCGTGCCCCTAGCCTTTTTATGCCTTAGCCGTCGACCGTCGCACCGCGCCTGAGCTCGTGTCGAGCTCACACTCGCAACCGCCATCGCCTGCTACCCATGCCGCACGAACCTCGGCTGAGCTCGCGGTCGCCCTGACCGTCCGTGCTTCGGACACGCTCACCGCACCCGCACACCGAGTCCCGTCCACCCCGTCCGCACCCTGACCGCCTCTGTCCGCTCAGGGTCGCGCCCTCGCGCGCACGCGCGTGCTCGGGGGCCGCCCTCCCTGCCTTGTGGGCTGCTGCTACCTGCTGCTTGTGCTGCTGTGTGTGCACGCCCGCATTGTGCCCTCAACTGGTCGCCGCGCCCCCTGACTTTAGTTGTTGCCGCTGCTAGCTGCTCTGCCCGCGCATCGCCTCTGCTGCTCGCGCGCTCGCCCCCTGGCTAATGTCGTGACCGCCGGCGCGCCCGTGTGTTTGCGTGTGTGCAGTGTGTGTGCGTTGAGTGGGTGGTCGAGCCCGCTCTGCCCGGCCATGCCCACCTCTGTACGATACCGGAAGAATTATTCAAAAGATTAAATATCCTTGCAAGAAGCTTTCATGATAAGTTCCACACCATGTCTGTGGGCATGAACACAAAGGTTCAGGGTCGACTCCCACTTCTACAATCCATAACCTTTCATTTTATTTCCCGCTCTTGATGAAACTGTAGTATTGAAATTTATCTGACGAAAAGCCAGTAGAGTATAACCCGCATAACTCCCGAGTTCACACATATTAGGGAAGGCATAGGTTCAACCCATCGAGGCATCTTAGGAACATATATCATAAATTCCAAGAATAAATAACACGAGCTCGGTAGTAGAGCATGCTTGAGAAAGCGGAGGATACAATTTACCAAAAGCATTATGTATCCGAGGAAAGGCTCACAAGCTTATTGAATATGAAGGACGTTGTCGGGTAAAATCTGAAAAAGGGGGGTTTGGTGGTCGACAAGGGATCTGATGTGAGCATCAGTACTCAACCAGAGGAAGAAAGAATGCAAGGAGATCAGATTATAGAAACACCTGACTAACTCAAAGCTCAATTGCAAAGGAATTATGAATCCATGAGAAGGGATCAGAAGCAATGCTCTGATTAGGGATGTATAGGTAGAATAGCCTTAGGGGTACAATCGATGGCGATTTGATTGATCGAGATTCAGCACATGTTAAAATGACGTCTGAGCCGGAAGGATGAATTCTAGGACCTGATTGAGGGTTGCGAGCATTCGCAACATATTGTATCAACGGACTCAAAATGATAATGACAAGGCTGACAATAAGATTACTAGACTTATGGTATTAACCATAATGCAACCAAGCAGGAAATTCAAGAACAATAGGCTGTTGAGGATTTTCACAAGAACGAATGGTATTACGAAGACTTTTGTGAAGTACAAGAATCAACTGAGGATGAGCGGATACTCGATAGGTGCACAAAGTTATCTGTAGGAGTATTCAGATGACAAGGAACTGCAAGGCAGTAAGCTCAAAGGATTCTCGGAAAAGGAGAGCAGTTCAGGGCATCTTGTAATAACAAGATCAATGGGATAGAATGTAAGGTTGGTAAGTGTGTGTAGTTATCCATAAGGATATTTTGGTGGCAGGGAATTGCAAAGGCAACAGGCACAAAGTCTCGAGAGAGAATCGTCGAGTATCTTCGGAATCTTCTGATGCAGCAGGCGATCATCTGAAATAAGGGACTCTCCGGGCGGATGTAGTTACGAGAACCTAGAGTCAGATTTAGTAAAATCATTTAACCCGAATAGAAGAGAGATCAGAGTCACAGAGTATAGATTGAGGAGTAAAAGATCCTAATACCACCCAAATGGCAACGTGGGCCCGTAAGGCACACAACCATGTTAGTAAAAGTTTTGCAATGTCTAGACTCGACTTCGGCCAAAGAGTTTGGAAGGGGGATTCCTACAGGCAGTCGGCTCTAATACCAACTTGTGACGCCCCCGATTTGACCATACACTAATCATACACACAAATGTGTATGATTAAGGTCAAGGACTCACGGGAAGATATCACATCACAACTCTAGACACAAATTAAAATAATACAAGCTTTATATTACAAGCCAGGGGCCTCGAGGGCTCGAATACATAAGCTCGAATACACAAGGGTCAGCAGAAGCAACAATATCTGAGTACAGACATAAGTTAGACAAGATTGCCTTAAGAAGGCTAGCACAAAAGCAACAATGATCGAAAAGGCAAGGCCTCCTGCCTGGGAGCCTCCTAAATACTCCTAGTCGTCTGCGGTCTCCACGTAGTAGTACGCATCCTTCGGGTAGTAGTAGTCATCAGTGGCGTCGTCTGGCTCCTGGGATCCGTTATCTGGTCGCAACAAACGAGTATGGGGGAAAAGAAGTAGGAAAGCAACCGTGAGTACTCATCCAAAGTACTCGCAAGACTTACATCAGATCTAAACTAAGTATGCATCTATATCAGAGGAAATGGGCTGTATCTGTGGACTAAACTGCAGAATGCCAGAAGAGAAGGGGAAAGCCTAGCCTATCGAAGACTAGCATCTTCAAGCATCTTCAGGCGTCAGGAGAGATAAGAGTAGCATAAAGTAAAGTAGTAGTGTTATCAACCTCGGCCAGAGATCCTTTCTCGACTCCCTGCGAGAAAGCAATCCCAGAGACATACTATCCATTTCTCAACTCAAGTATCCAGTTCTAGTTGTATCGATCGGGATACAACTCCAAGGGTCCGTTACCGTAGGACAGGCTATCGATAGATGTTTTCTTCCCTGCAGGGGTGCACAAACTTACCCACCATGCTTGATTAACTCCGGCCGGACACACTTTCTTGGGTCATGCCCGGCCTCGGCCAAACAATACGCCGCAACCCGACCTAGGCTTAATAGAGAGGTCAGCATGCAGGACTAAACCTGTGCCCCCAGGGGTCATGGGCCATCTCCCCGGGAACTCCTGCACGTTGCGTGGGTGGCCGGTGAGCAGACCTAGCTACCTCCTTCAACAAGGCAGGAGCTTACGCAGTCCAACCCGGCGCGCGCCGCTTAGTCGCTGACGTCTATTAAACTTCGGCTGATGAATACGACGTAGAACACCCATACTATGCCCACGTGATGGTTAGTGCTATCAGGCCAGAGGCCCCTCAGATCAAATATCCAAATCGTAGTGGATTAGGAGCACGCGGTAACGAGCAGAGACTCACGATCAATGTGACCCCGTCGCCCCATCTCGAGTACTTGCGGCAAGGGCTAAGAATGCCCGGCCACGCCTCATAAGTATCTCGCGGGCACCTTCCAGGTCAACCCGACTCCACATCACTCGCTACTAAGCTCACGCGGGTACCCCTCGGGGTCGACCCGTCCTTAGTAACATGGCTCAGTGCAAAGTCATAGTAACCATAGTAATTGTGTGTCGAACACCAAGGGGAAAACCCGAGGAATCACCCCCGGTGAATCCCACTCGATGTTATCATCAAGGTGAACGTAAGAGGATCCACCCTCGAGGTTCACATTTGATGGGTTGCACGACAGAGCCGTAACGGAAGTGGTTAAGGAGGAAATCACCCTCGATGACCTCGACCATATAGCTACACTACAGATATCTCATTAGGAGTGATGTAAGAGGTTCCACCCTCGGCACTCGATGGTAACTCTACAGAGTCATACAACTAGGGGGTGATGTGCGGTGTCGGGGCCTAGACGTCGATCACGTTGATCGAGCCATTGAACATAAAGCAGGGCAACTAGGACAAGGTGGAGGTCACTGATGGATCACTATCCAACCTATACTAAGCAATTTAGGATAAGCAAGTAAGGTATGAAAGCAGGTAACAAAAACAGGCTATGCATCCGAGTAGGATCATATAGAAAGCAGTAGCAGTTCTAATGCAAGCATGATGGGAAAGAAAATGGGCGATATCGGAATGCTCAAGGGGGGGTTTGCTTGCCTGGTTGATCTAGCAAGGAGGGGTCATCGTCGACGTAGTCAAACACAGGGGCGACATCGGTCTCGGGGTCTACCAGAGAGAAGAGGGGGAAGAAATAGTAAATATAGAGCAAACAATGCATAACAGGACAACAGGCAGAGCTAGGTATGTTTTAACGCGGTGCTACACGATACCGGAGAAGGGGGAGAACATCCGGGAATGTTTTCCCGGAGTTAGGCATTTTCGGACAGATGAACCGGAGGGGAAAAGTTTGATGTTTGCTATGCTAGGGGCATGTGACAAACAAACGGAGAGCGTATTCTGATTCGTCTCATCGTTCTGAGCAACTTTCATGTATAAAACTTTTTCATCCGAGTTACAGATTATTTTCTAAGATTTTTCAAAGATTTAAATAATATTCTGAAAACCCCCTGAAATTCTGCTAAGTCTGAGAATTTGCTAGTTTTTATCATCACTTAGCTGTTTTCAAAAGGCTACAACTATGGATCTGTACCTCCTATGTTTTTGTGCCTTATATCAATTTTGAGAATTTTTCTGTGATCTACATGTTAGTACCAACTACATCCATATTCGAGTTCATTTGCTTGATCATCAAGAGCTCTAAAGTAGCTATGAAAATAAAGCTGTTTTCAGTTTTTCAGTTAACAGAACGTTGAACTTTTGTGATTTTCGTAGGAATTAATCCACGCATCAAAAGGATTTCGTCTAGTGGGATAAAATGAAGTTTGTAAAGTGTACTTTCTACTCATATTAATTTTACCCATGTTAACCGCTGATTAGACATTCTTTAGAGGCTGTACAGAGGGCCAGACAATGTCAAATTAGAAAAGCTAGCACTAGCTACAGTAACTGAATGTTACTGTAGCAGTGTAGCATAGCAGCAGGTGCCGCGGGAGCAGGAAAGCAGCAGTAGTGCAGCGGTGCGGCGAGGCTGGAGGTGGGCATGGCCGGGAAGAGCGGGCTCGATCACCCACTCAACACGCACGCACTGCACGCACGCACACACACGGGCGCACCGGAAGTCACGACATTAGCCAGGGGGCGAGCGCACGAGCGGCAGAGGTGATGCGCGGGCAGAGTAGCTAGCAGCGGCAACAGCTCAAGTCAGGGGGGTGCGGCGAGCAATTGCGGGCATAATGCGGGCGTGCACACGCAGCAGCACAAGCAGCAGGTAGCAGTAGCCCACAAGGCAGGGAGGGCGGCCCCCGAGCACGCGCGCACGCGCGAGGGCGCGGCCCTGAGCAGACATAGGCGGTCAGGGTGCGGATGGGACTCGGTGTGCGGCCGCGGTGAGCGCGTCCGAAGCGCGGACGGTCAGGGCGACCGTGAGCTCAGCCGAGGTTCGTGCGGCGCGGGTAGCAGGCGATGGCGGTTGCGAGCATGAGCTCGACACGAGCTCGGGCGCGGCGCGACGGTCAACGGCTAAGGCAGAAAAATGCTAGGGGCACGAGGATCAAAGCAAACAGGACGAGGGGGAGCATGTGCTCACTATGGTTTGGTAGGGAAGGGCAGCAGGCTCGGGGAGGATCGACGGCGCCGGATTTTGCCGGGAAGAAGACCGTTCGAGGACAAAGAAGGGCTCGATTCCTTCGTTGTAGATCGCCCCGGCTTCAACCAATGGTCGAGGAAGAAGAAGTGGTGGCCGGCGCACCTCGCAGACAAGGCTCCCGAGCGCGGGGGCGCCGGTGGCCGCGGAATCGAGTGACTAAGGATGGCAATTTTACCCATGGACATGGATATTCATGGATATCCGATCCGAATGGATAGGGTTTTGATATACTTTTGTGCCCATGGGCGGTGCCCAAATCCGACCCGATTGCTCGCGGGTAGGGCATGGATATAATCTTGTACCCATGGATATATCCAAATCCGACCCGATAGTATGCATTAATGGGCAAAAATCTGCTATCCCTACCCCATAGTCACATCTCCCATTGCAATTTTAAACTTTGTTATGCAAATCATGCAAAAGGAATTGCACAATCCCCATCGTAACTTTCATTAGTTGACATTCAATCCCCACTAACATACTCCAGCGCCCCTTCCTTTATTTTTATCTCCTCGTTAAATGACTCATTATTCCATCTTTTAGTAAAATACTAAATGATATTAGATTGTTACTGGACGCTGATTTACCATAAGATGATGTTTACAATAAGTGAAGTCTAGCTTGCCACGAGGTGAAGAATGGAAGATCTTATGTTAACATTGTCTTATGTCATATTTGTATATATTGAGAGGACCCAATGGATATCCAGTGGGTATGGATATCCATCGGGTTTGGACATGTACACAATTTTTCACCCGTGGACTTTTTCATGGACGGGCAAAGACTGTCTTCATGGATATGGATATGGATTTGATATTGTTCAACCTGATCCAAACCTGACCCATTGCCATCCTTACGAGCGACGCATGGTGTCGGCTGCATTCGGGAGAGAGAGGGGAGCAAGAGGAGTGGAGCGATCGAGTGG
>NC_057812.1:206534346-206563012 GCF_018294505.1 Triticum aestivum
GGCATCGGGGCCAGCTTATACTTGACGGGGAACCGCGGGATGGCCGCCACACACTCACAGCCGCGGCCATGGTGGTCGGATGCGCGCCACCACCTCTCGTGAACAGGAAGGAGCAGGAGGGTGGGGTAGGTGGGCCGGCCTAGTGGCCAAGTGGGCTGTGAAGCCTGGGGGGAGGCCTTTTTTCATTTTTCTCTTGTTTACCTTTTAAACTTTTCTGTTTTAGTTTTTAGCTCCACTTTTGCATTTGGTTGACCCACCAAACAAACTTTTGTAAAATGTGAAACATGTCATATAAATACTAGACAATATTCTTAGAAGGCACGAAAAAGTTTGGGCTCAAAAGGAGTTGCCTAACCATTTTTAGAAATTGGATAGGCCAATTTAATTGTTGCTGGACCACCAAATTAATATTCACGGGCATTTCGGGAATTCAAATGAGGTTGGTTCCAACATGACAATGATTAGGGGAATTTATAGAATTATTCAAACATGTTAGTTTCACCGTTCGAGAAATCTGAATTTTGACTTTAATTTGAAATTGAATTTTGAACCGGTTTGGAACAACGTGGGATTTAGCAACAGAGAAAATGATGACATGGCACAATTAACTTTGGATTACTGTAGCTTAATTTTCCGGGCGTCACAATTCTCCTCCACTACAAGAAATCTCGTCCCGAGATTTAAGGAGTGAAATAAGAGGGAAGCTATAAGAGCGGATGTCTGAAAGGATCGACATCCGATAGTTATCTCAAGGAAGGAGATTTTAGAAGCACCAAGCAATGTATCGAGAGTGCTATAAGGAGGTTCAACAAGTTTATACTAGGTAGGCATCCAGCGGATG
Organism: Triticum aestivum; assembly: GCF_018294505.1. Taxonomy (NCBI): domain Eukaryota; kingdom Viridiplantae; phylum Streptophyta; class Magnoliopsida; order Poales; family Poaceae; genus Triticum; species Triticum aestivum. The sequence goes on from NC_057812.1 coordinate 206,535,188, forward strand.
CCTAAAACAAGTGATGATGGGGTTCAGAGCAATGAAGAATAATGTTGCCTCTGATACCAGAATGAAACATGGGGAGGAAGTTGGCTCGTGAATTACATACAAAGCCAAGTGCAAATAATGTTTCGAAAACAATATTGTACATGAGAGTAAGGTTTCGATCCTGTGGAACTGTGGGTTATGGGCCCACCATGTGGGTTTAAAGTAGAAAGGGGACTGATAGCAAGGCATGGCAGATGATAGACTGTCAATTATGTTGCCAACAACGTTGGTACCAAGGGCGAGGGACGAAGAGAACTATTTTCCTGCTCGTTGAAACAAGGCGGACCAATAGGCAAAGTTCTCGTCCATCGATGGTTACCAAAATGTCATCAACAATAGTAACAGGGTATTACTGACAAATTGTACACCGAGGTGTTTACATAAGTAGGAAATTATCTCTAATGAGATAAGTTAGTTTACCGGAAAGGTTAAACAAAAGAATGGAAAGGAAAATATGATTAGTATATTAATCAGAATAATGGAAGGGAAAATGTGGTTAAACACAATTATCAGGAGTATATCCTTCCCAAGGACAAGCAGAGGATGATATCCACGATACGATAGTAAGTAGATAACCAATTAGGTAAAGGGGTGAGGGAATTCATGATGTTACCTGTACAACGGTGTTTGGATAGATGATAAAAAACATTTAGCATTATGATTCCAATGTTCTTGTTGATGTTTGAGTACCACAATCATGCTTCGGGATAGCATTGACATGGTCATCGGGTAAAGGTCGGACCTTGGATTCACAACGGATCCATCAGGAATTTTCTACAACATCTCATGAATTTTTTATCAGGAAATAGATGGGGATGTGGCCGATGGGTTCAGCTGTGATCCATCGACCTGTCAAAAAGGATGTAATTCCAAAATTATATGAACAAGTTTGTGTTGGGGAAAATATAATAATGTTGTCGATGGTAACACAAATCATCGAGGGGCAAGGATTGTATTTCTCATCGTGAATTCGATTGATAGCCTGGAAAAGCTCAGAATGTTGATGATGATCACGACACATTTGTCGAGAGATTTCATGAAGACGTAATCGATCGGTGATGACATCCAGTCAAAGGAATGATGAATCGAAATATTATTGGGACCATGGGTATGACACAAACTCGAAATTAAGCTTGTTGTTCAAGGCGAAATGATAAGATGAGGAAGATCGACGTAAGCTTAGATCATCTTCGGAATTTGCTTCGGGCATAAGGACCAGGTAGCACAGTTAAAAAGTTTATATGATAAAAATATAGCTGATCGGGCTAGGAATGATGTGATGGGGTATAAAGCTTCCCAGTATCAAGTACTAGGTGCAATGCCAGAAGGTAAATCAGAGTAGAGGTTGGACAGGGGAAATGAGTCGTAGAGGATAAGTAATTTAACTTACCCAGTAAATGGGATCAAGGAGGAAATATGGTCGGGACCATAAATGCAAGGGATCTTAGGAAGAATTATTCAAAAGATTAAATATCCTTGCAAGAAGATACCAGAAGAATTATTCAAAAGATTAAATATCCTTGCAAGAAGCTTTCATGATAAGTTCCACACCATGTATGTGGGCATGAACATAAAGGTTCAGGGTCGACTCCCACTTCTACAATCCATAACCTTTCATTTTATTTCTCGCTCTTGATGAAACTGTAGTATTGAAATTTATCTGACGAAAAGCCAGTAGAGTATAACCCGCATAACTCCCGAGTTCACACAGATTAGGGAAGGCATAGGTTCAACCCATCGAGGCATCTTAGGAACATATATCATAAATTCCAAGAATAAATAACACGAGCTCAGTAGTAGAGCATGCTTGAGAAAGCAGAGGATACAATTTACCAAAAGCATTATGTATCCGAGGAAAGGCTCACAAGATTATTGAATATGAAGGACGTTGTCGGGTAAAATCCGAAAAAGGGGGGTTTGGTGGTCCACAAGGGATCTGATGTGAGCATCAGTACTCAACCAGAGGAAGAAAGAATGCAAGGAGATCAGATTATAGAAACAACTGACTAACTCAAAGCTCAATTGCAAAGGAATTATGAATTCCATGACAAGGGATCAGAAGCAATGCTCTGATTCGGGATGTATAGGTAGAATAGCCTTAGGGGTACAATCGATGGCGATCTGATTGATCGAGATTTAGCACATGTTAAAATGACGTCTGAGCCGGAAGGATGAATTCTAGGACCTGATTGAGGGTTGCGAGCATTCGCAATATATTGTATCAACGGACTCAAAATGATAATGACAAGGTTGACAATAAGATTACTAGACTTATGGTATTAACCATAATGCAACCAAGCAGGAAATTCAAGAACAATAGGCTGTTGAGGATTTTCACCAGAACGAATGGTATTACGAAGACTTTTGTGAAGTACAAGAATCAACTGAGGATGAGCGGATACTCGATAGGTGCACAAAGTTATCCGTAGGAGTATTCGAGCTTATGTATTCGAGCCCTCAAGGCCCCTAGCTTGTAATATAAAGCTTGTATTATTTTAATTTGTGTCTAGAGTTGTGATGTGATATCTTCCCGTGAGTCCTTGATCTTGATCATGCACATTTGTGTGTATGATTAGTGTACGGTCAAATCGGGGGCGTCACAAGATGGCAACAATACAATACGTGCCTTGCTGCCCCTGCTGTCACTGGGAAAGGACACCACATGATTGAACCCAAAGCTAAGCACTTCTCCCATTGCAAGAAAGATCAATCTAGTAGGCCCAACCAAAATGATAATTCGAAGAGACTTGCAAAGATATTAAATCATGCATAAAACATTTCAGAGAAGAATCAAATATTGTTCATAGATAATCTTGATCATAAACCCACAATTCATCGGATCTCGACAAACACACCGCAAAAAGAATTACATCAAATAGATCTCCAAGAGAATCGAGGAGAACTTTGTATTGAGATCCAAAGAGAGAGAAGAAGCCATCTAGCTAATAACTATGGACCGAAAGGTTTGTGGTAAACTACTCATACATCTTCGGAGAGGCTATGGTGTTGATGCAGAAGCCCTCCGTGATCGATTCCTGATACGTCTCCGTCGTTTCTACTTTTCCAAACACTTTTGCCCTTGTTTTGGACTCTAACTTGCATGATTTGAATGGTATTAACCCGGACTGACGCTGTTTTTAGCAGAATTGCCATTGTGTTATTTGTGTGCAGAAATGAAAGTTCTCGGAATGACCCGAAAATCAACGGAGATTATTTTTGGAATATATAAAAAATACTGGAATAAGAATCCACGTCAGGGGGCCCACACCCTATCCATGAGGATGGGGGCGCACCTACCCCCTGGGCGCGCCCCCTGCCTCGTTGGCCCCCTGACGCTCCATCGACCTCAACTCCAACTCCATATATTCGTGTTCGGGGAGAAAAAAATCAGAGAGAAGGATTCATCGCGTTTTACGATACGGAGCTGCAGCCAAGCCCTAAACTCTCTCAGGAGGGCTGATCTAGAGTCCGTTCGGGGCTCCGGAGAGGGGAATCTGTCGCCATCATCATCATCAACCTTCCTCCATCACCAATTTCATGATGCTCACCGCCGTGCGTGAGTAATTCCATCGTAGGCTTGCTGGATAGTGATGGGTTGGATGAGATTTATCATGTAATCGAGTTAGTTTTGTTAGGGTTTGATCCCTAGTATCCACTATGTTCTGAGATCGATGTTTCTATGACTTTGCTATTCTTAATGCTTCTCACTAGGGCTCGAGCGCCATGATTTCAGATCTGAACCTATTATGTTTTCATGAATATATGTGAGTTCTTGATCCTATCTTGCAAGTCTATAGTCACCTATTATGTGTTATGATCTCTTAACCCCGAAGTGACAATAATCGGGACCATTACCGGTGATGCCGTAGTTTGAGAAGTTCATTTATTCACTATGTGTTAATGCTTTGGTCTGGTACTCTATTAAAAGGAGGCCTTAATATCCCTTAGTTTCCAATAGGACCCCACTGCCATGGGAGGGTAGGACAAAAGATGTCATGCAAGTTCTTTTCCATAAGCACGTATGACTATATTCGGAATACATGCCTACATTACATTGATGAACTGGAGATAGTTCTGTGTCACCCTATGTTATAATGATTGCATGCTCGATCGCATCCGACATAATTCTCCATCACCGATCCAATGCTTACGAGCTTTTCATGTATTGTTCTTCGCTTATTTACTTTTCCGTTGCTATTGTTACAATCACTACAGAACCCAAAAATATTACTTTTTCTACCGTTACCATTATTATCATATTACTTTACTACTAAATACCTTGTTGCAGATATTAAGTTGCCAGGTGTGGTTGAATTCACAACTCAGTTACTAATACTTGAGAATATTCTTTGGCTCCCCTTGTGTCGAATAAATAAATTTGGGTTGAATACTCTACCCTCGAAAGATGTTGTGATCCCCTATACTTGTGGGTTATCAAGACTATTTTTTGGTGCCGTTGCCAGGGAGCATAGCTCTATTCTTTTAGTCACTTGGGATTTATATCTGCTTATTACTATGAAGAACTTGGAAGATCAAAGAACCAAGATGTTTCCCTCAACTACGAGGGGAGGTAAGGAACTGCCAAGCTCTGCACTTGATTCACCTTCTGTTTTGTGTAAACTTGCGACACCTACACTTGCTATTCATTCTGATATGTCACATGTTATTGATGATGCCACTTTTGCTTCACATGATACTTATGATGAAACTACTTCTAAGCTTGATACTATTGTGCCATTAGGTGAATTTCTTGATTAACAACTTGCTAGGGCTAGAGAGAATGAAATTATTGAAACTGATAATATTGATGAAAGTGATGATGAAGATTCTCCCCCTAGATATGAATTGTTTGTTGTGCCTGAGGGTTATGTTATGGATGAAGAAACTGCTAGAGACTTTCTTGCTTGCAATGATAGATCTGATCTTAAAAAATTATTAGCTAAGCTTAAAGAAAAGTCTTTGAATGCTAGAATGAAATATGACCCTGCTTTTGCTACTTCACCTATCTTTATTACTGATAAGGATTACGATTTCTCTGTCGATCCTGAGTTAATCACTTTGGTTGAATCTGATCCTTTTTACGACTATGAATCTGAAACTGTTGTGGCGCATCTTACTAAATTAAATGATATAGCCACCCTGTTTACACATGATGAGAAAACTCGCTATTACTTTATCCTTAAGTTGTTTACGTTCTCATTAAAGGGTGATGCTAAAACATGGTTTAATTCTCTTGATCTTGGTTGTGTGCATAGTCCCCAACATATGATTTATTACTTCTCTGCTAAATATTTCCCCGCTCATAAGAAACAAGCTGCCTTAAGGGAAATATATAATTTTGTGCCAATTGAAGAAGAGAGTCTCCCACAAGCTTGGGGGAGGCTTCTCCGATTACTTAATGCTTTGCCTGATCATCCTCTTAAGAAAAATGAAATACTTGATATCTTTTATAATGGACTAACCGATGCTTCCAGAGACCACCTAGATAGTTGTGTTGGTTGTGTTTTTAGGGAAAGAACTGTTGATCAAGCTGAATTACTATTGAATAATATGTTGACTAATGAAAATAATTGGATGCTTCCTGAACCAACTCCTTAGCTAACACCGAAGAAAAGGGGTATTCTATTTCTCAGTCCTGAAGATATGCAATAGGCAAAGAAATCTATGAAAGAAAAGGGTATTAAAACTGAAGATGTTAAGAATTTACCACCTATTGAAGAATTACATGGTCTTAATTTGCCGCCTGTTAAAGAAACACATGGTCTTGATAACCCGACACAGGTAGTAAAGGTAAATTCTCTCTATAGATCCGATAAATGTGAAATCCCATTTACTAAGTTTGCTAGCCCATGCTTAGATGAGTTTGATGACTTTATGGTTAAACAAGAAAACTTCAATGCTTATGTTGGTAGAGAATTGAAACACAATGATGATATGCCTGAACACTTGGGTGATTATATGGCTAATGTTAAAGGTGAACTTAAACTTATTAGTAAACATGCTTCCATGGTTACCACTTGATACGTCCATTTTGCATCATGCTTTTATATTGATATTTATTGCATTATGGGCTGTTATTACACATTATGTCACCATACTTATGCCTATTCACTCTTATTTAACAAGGTTTACATAAAGAGGGAGAATGCTGGCAACTGGGATTCTGGGCTGGAAAAGGAGCAAATATTATAGACCTATTCTGCACAGCTCCAAAAGTCCTGAAACTTCACGGAAGACGTTTTCAGAATATATAAAAAATACTGAGCGCAAGAAGCTCACCAGGGGGCCACAACCTGCCCACGAGGCCCCCCACCTCGTGGGCCCTCTAGTGGCCCTCCGATGGCCATCTTCTGCTATATGGAGTCTTTCGATGAGGAAAAAATCATAAGCCATCTCCTCGGACGAAAGTCCACCGCCACGAGGCTGAACCTTGGCGGATCCAATCTAGGGCTCCGGCAGAGCTGTTCTGTCGGGGAAACTTCCCTCCGCGAGGGGGAAATCATCGCCATCGTCATCACCAATGCTCCTCTCACCGGGAGGGGGCAATCTCCATCAACATCTTCACCAGCACCATCCCCTCTCAAAACTCTAGTTCATCTCTTGTATCCAATTCTTGTCTCCAAGTCCGGGATTGGTACTAGTAGGTTGCTAGTGGTGTTAATTACTCCTTGTAGTTGATGCTAGTTGGTTTATTTGGTGGAAGATCATATGTTCAGATCCTATATACATATTAATACCCCTCTAATCATGAACATAAATATGCTTTGTGAGTAGTTACGTTTGTTCATGAGGACATGGGAGAAGTCTTGCTATTAGTAGTCATGTGAATTTGGTATCCGTTCGATATTTTGATGAGATGTATGTTGTCTCTCCTCTAGTGGTGTTATGTGAATGTCGACTACATAACACTTCACCATTATTTGGGCCTAGAGGAAGGCATTGGGAAGTAATAAGTAGATGATGGGTTGCTAGAGTGACAGAAGCTTAAACCCTAGTTTAAGCGTTGCTTCGTAAGGGGCTGATTTGGATCCATATGTTTCACGCTATGGTTAGGTTTACCTTAATACTTTTGTTGTAGTTGTAGATGCTTGCAATAGAGGTTAATCATAAGTGGGATGCTTGTCCAAGTAAGGACAGTACCCAAGCACCGGTCCACCCACATACCAAATTATCAAAGTACCGAACGCGAATCATATGAACGTGATGAAAACTAGCTTGACGATATTCCGATGTGTCCTCGGGAGCACTTTTCTCTATATAAGAGTTTGTCCAGGCTTGTCCTTTGCTACAAAAAGGATTGGGCCACCTTGCTGCACTTTATTTACTTTTGTTACTTGTTTCTCATTACAAATTATCCTATCACAAAACTATTTGTTACCACTTATTTGAGTACTTGCAGAGAATACCTTGCTGGAAACCGCTTATCATTTCCTTCTGCTCCTCGTTGGGTTCGACACTCTGACTTATCGAAAGGACTACGATAGATCCCCTATACTTGTGGGTCATCAAGACTCTTTTCTGGCGCCATTGCCGGGGAGTGAAGTGCCTTTGGTAGGTGGAATTTGGTAAGGAAAAATTTATATAGTGTGCTGAAATTTACTGTCACTTGTTACTATGGAAAGTAATCCTCTGAGGGGCTTGTTCGGGGTATCTTCACCCCGACCAGTAGAGCAAAGAGTTTCTCCCCAACCTACTGAACCTACTGAAAATGAAAATGTCTGCTTTGAAATTCCTTCGGTATGATAGAAAAACTGCTAGCTAATCCTTTTGCAGGAGACGGAAAAACGCATCCTGATGAGCACCTAATATATGTGGATGAAGTTTGTGGATTATTTAAGCTTGCAGGTGTATCCGGAGATGTTGTTAAGAAGAAGGTCTTCCCTTTATCTTTGAAGGAAGATGCATTGACATGGTATAGGCTATGTGATGATACGGGGTCATGGAACTACAAACGATTGAAATTGGAATTTCATTAGAAGTTTTATCCTATGCATCTTGTTCATCGTGATCGCAATTATATATATAATTTTTGGCCTCGCGAAGGAGAAAGCATCGCTCAAGCTTGGGGGAGGCTTAAATCAATGTTATATTCATGCCCCAATCATGAGCTCTCAAGAGAGATGATTATTCAAAATTTATATGCTCGGCTTTATGATAGCAATCACACCATGCTCGATACTTCTTGTGCTGGCTCTTTTATGATGAAGACTATTGAATTCAAATTGGATTTATTGGAAAGAATTAAACACAACTCTAAAGATTGGGACCTCGACAAAGGTAAGGAGTCAGGTATGACACCTTAGTTTGATTGTGTTAAATCTTTTATGGATACCGATGTTTTCCGTAAATTTAGCACTAAATATGGACTTGATTCTAAAATAGTAGCTTCTTTCTGTGAATCTTTTGCTACTCATGTTGATCTCCCTAGGGAGAAGTGGTTTAAATATCATCCTCGCATAGAAGTAAAAGTAGCTGCACCTATTAAAGTTGAAGAAAATACTATCACTTCTAATGATCCTATTGTTCCTACTTCTTGTGTTGAGAAACCACCTTTCCCTGTCATGATAAAGGATCATGCTAAAGCTTCAACTGTGGTTCGTAAAAGCAATATTAAAACTTATACACCTCCTGAGAAAATTAAAGTTGAACCTGATATTGCTATTGTTAAAGATCTCTTGTCTGATAATATTGATGGGCATGTTATTCATTTCCTTGATGAGACTGCTAGAATTGCTAAACCTTGTGCAAAAGATAAAAACAGACCTGTGGTAGGCATGCCTGTTATTTCTGTTAAAATAGGAGATCATTGTTATCATGGCTTATGTGATATGGGTGCTAGTGCTAGTGCAATACCTTACGCCTTGTACAAAGAAATTATGCATGATATTGCACCTGCTGAGATAGAAGATATTGATGTCACAATTAAACTTGCCAATAGAGATACTATTTCACCAATGGGAATTGTTAGAGATGTTGAAGTCTTGTGTGGGAAAACTAAATATCCTGCTGATTTTCTTGTTCTTGGTTCCCCACAAGATAGCTTTTGTCCCATTATATTTGGTAGACCCTTCTTAAACACTGTTAATGCTAAGATAGATTGCAAAAAGGATGTTGTTACTATCGGTTTAGATGACATGTCTCATGACTTTAATTTCTCTAAATTTAGTAGACAACACCGTGAAGAAGAATTACCTAGTAAGGATGAAATTATTGGTCTTGCTTCTATTGTCGTACCTCCTAGTGATCCTTTAGAACAATATTTGCTAGACCATGAAAATGATATGTTTATGAATGAAAGAAGGGAAATAGATGAAGTATTCTTTAAACAGGAACCTATTATGAAACACAATTTGCCTGTTGAAATCCTAGGGGATCCTCCTCCACCCAAGGGTGATCCCGTGTTTCAGCTTAAACCGTTGCTTGATACTCTTAAATACGCTTATCTTGATGAGAAAAAGATATACCCTGTTATTATTAGTGCTAACCTTTCAGAGCATGAGGAAGAGAGATTATTGAGAACTCTGAAGAAGCACCATGCTGCTATTGGGTATACTCTTGATGATCTTAAGGGCATTAGTCCCACTCTATGTCAACATAAAATAAATTTGGAAGAAGATGCTAAACCAGTTCGTGATCATCAACGACGGCTGAATCCTAAAATGAAAGAAGTGGTAAGAAAGGAAATACTAAAGCTCATTGAGGCAGGTATAATTTATCCCGTTGCTGATAGTCAGTGGGTAAGTCCTGTCCATTGTGTCCCTAAGAAGGGAGGTATTATTGTCGTTCCTAATGATAAAGATGAATTGATTCCTCAAAGAATTATTACAGGTTATAGGATGGTAATTGATTTCCGCAAATTAAATAAGGCCACTAAAAGGATCATTACCCCTTACATTTTATCGATCAAATGCTAGAAAGATTATCCAAACATACACATTTTTGCTTTCTAGATGGTTATTCTGGTTTCTCTCAAATACCTATGTCAGCCAAGGATCAATCGAAGACTACTTTTACTTGCCCTTTTCGTACTTTTGCTTATAGACGTATGCCTTTTGGTTTATGTAATGCACTTGCTACCTTTCAATGATGCATGATGGCTATATTCTCTGACTTCTGTGAAAAGATTTGTGAGGTTCTCATGGACAATTTCTCTGTCTATGGATCTTCTTTTGATGATTGCTTGAGCAACCTTGATCGAGTTTTGCAGAGATGTGAAGAAACTAACCTTGTCTTGAATTGGGAAAAGTGCCACTTTATGGTTAATGAATGTATTGTCTTGGGGCATAAAGTTTCCAAAAGAGGTATTGAAGTTGATAAAGCCAAGGTTGATGCTATTGAAACGATGCCATGCCCCAAGGACATCAAAGGTATAAGAAGTTTCCTTGGTCACGCCAGATTTTATAGGAGGTTCATTAAGGACTTCTCAAAAATTTCTCGGCCTCTGACTAATTTATTACAAAAAGATATACCATTTGTCTTTGATGATGATTGTGTAGAAGCATTTGAAATACTGAGAAAGCATTGATCTCTGCACCTATTGTTCAGCCACCTGATTGGAATTTACCCTTTGAAATTATGTGTGATGCTAGTGATTATGCTATAGGTGTTGTTCTAGGGCAAAGAGTTAATAAGAAATTAATAGTTGTTCAATATGCTAGTAAAACCCTAGGCAATGCTCAAAGAAATTATGCTACTACTGAAAAAGAATTATTAGCAGTTGTATTTGCTTGTGATAAGTTCAGACCTTATATTGTTGATTCTAAAGTAACTATTCACACTGATCATGCTGCTATTAAATATCTTATGGAAAAGAAAGATGCTAAACCTAGACTTATTAGATGGGTTCTCTTGCTACAAGAATTTGACTTACATATTGTTGATAGAAAGGGAGCTGAGAACCCCGTTGCAGACAACTTGTCTAGGCTAGAAAATGTGCTTGATGACCCACTACCTATTGATGATAGCTTTCCTGATGATCAATTAAATGTCATAAATTCTTCTCATACTGCTCCATGGTATGCTGATAATGCTAATTACATTGTTGCCAAATTCATACCACCTAGTTTCACATATCAGCAAAAGAAAAAGTTCTTCTATGATTTGAGGCATTACTTTTGGGATGACCCACATCTTTATAAAGAAGGAGTATATGGTGTTATTAGACGTTGTGTACCTGAGCATGAACAGGAACAAATCCTACACAAGTGTCACTCCGAAGCTTATGGAGGACACCATGCTGGAGATAGAACTGCACATAAGGTATTGCAATCTGGTTTTTATTGGCCTACTCTCTTCAAGGATGCCCGTAAGTTTGTCTTATCTTGTGATGAATGTCAAAGAATTGGTAATATTAGTAGACGTCAAGAAATGCCTATGAACTATTCACTCATTATTAAACCATTTGATGTTTGGGGCTTTGACTATATGGGACCTTTCCTGCTTTTAATGGTTATACACATATTTTAGTTGTTGTTGATTACGTTACTAAGTGGGTACAAGCTATTCCAACTAGTAGTGCTGATCATAACACTTCTATTAAAATTCTTAAAGAAGTTAATTTTCCAAGATTTGGAGTCCCTAGATATTTAATGACTCATGGTGGTTCACATTTTATTCATGGTGCTTTCCGTAAAATGCTTGCTAAGTATGACGTTAATCATAGAATTGCATCCCCTTCTCACCCTCAGTCTAGTGGTCAAGTAGAATTCAGTAATAGAGAGCTCAAATTAATTTTGCAAAAGAGTGTCAATAGGTCTAGAAAGAATTGGTCCAAGAAACTTGATGATGCCTTATGGGCCTATAGAACTACATTTAAAAATCCTATGGGTATGTCTCCGTATAAAATGGTTTATGGAAAAGCATGTCACTTACCTCTCAAACTAGAACACAAGGCATATTGGGCTATTAAAGAGCTCAATTATGATTTTAAACTTGCCGGTGAGAAGAGGTTATTTGATATTAGCTCACTCGATGAATGGAGAACCCAAGCCTACGAAAATGCCAAATTGTTTAAAGAAAAAGTTAAAAGATGGCATGATAAAAGGATACAAAAGCATGAGTTTATTGTATGTGATTATGTATTGCTATACAACTCTCATTTAAGATTTTTTGTAGGAAAACTTCTCTCTAAATGGGAAGGTCCTTACATTATCGAGGAGGTCTATCGTTCCGGTGCCATAAAAATCAACAACTTCGAAAGCACAAATCTGAAGGTGGTGAACGGTCAAAGAATCAAACATTATATCTCAGGTAATCCCATAAACATTGAAACCAATGTTATTGAAACCGTAACCCCGGAGGAATACATAAGGGACACATTCCGGAACGTTTTATACTCCGAAAAGTAATAGGTATGTGGTACGGTAAGTAAACCGACTCCAAAATAGTTTTAAGGCAATATTTCTCCGTTTTGGAATATTTAGAAAAATAGAAAAATAAGAAGCAGTCCGGGAAGGACACGAGGCCTCCACGAGGGTGGAGGGCGCACCCTACCCTACTGGTGGCGCCCCCTACCTCATGGGCACCTCGTGCACTCTCCGGACTCCGTTTTCTTACAAGACATGTATTTTGGTCGGTAAAAATTCATTATATAACCTCCCAAATGTTTTGACCACTGTATCACGCAAAAATATCTTATTCTTGTTTCGAGCTGTTTTCTGCCAGGGTTGACAAAGCTAGGCATCATGTCGTATCCCTCCTCCTCCTACAATGAGGGCAATGATGCTTGGCTAATGAAGATAGAGCTGAAGAGAGAAGAACCCATGGAGATCAACAAGGATGAAGGGATCAAGAAGGAAACGGAGGACCAAGCTCCGGCAATAGAAGACATCCTTCAACTTGATCACAATCTTCTTACCCCAACTGAGATCGAAGCTTTCAAGATGATTGAGTTAGCTCGTATACAAAATAAGTATCTCACACATGAAAATATTTTGTTGAAGGAGCATATCATCACACTCAAAGGCATTATACGCAAGTTAGAAGACCTCCTACGCTCGATGTGTGACTATCCATCATCAACAACTCCACCTTCTTCACCAACAAAGGAGACATAATCACATGGTATGGGCACTCCCCTTAGCAACTGCCAAGCTTGGGGGAGTGCCCCGGTATCATATCACCACCACTTTTATCTTTACCATTTTTCTTAGTTCGATCCTTTTGGTAATATCTTGATCTAGTAGCATAAAGTTTTAGTATGATCTAGTTGTGAGTTCTGCTTTATGATCCTTCTATGTAATCGAGTCCGTGAGCTATATATAATGAAGATTAGTGTTGATTCAAGGGCTTGATTATTTTGCCATGATCCTAAGTGAATAAAAGAAAAGAGAAAGAAATAAAAAGAAACAAAGAGATCATAAGGATCTTATGGAGAGTAATGAGCTCACATAGAAAAAGTATGATGAATAAAAGTTGTTGAGAGTTGACAAACATAGTTTTGGTCATCAGTGTAATTAATAGGAACTAATAAATAAAGAGAGGTCTTCACATATAAATATACTATCTTGGGCATATTTTATGATTGTGAGCACTCATTAAAATATGGCATGCTAAAGAGTTGACGTTGGACAAGGAAGACAACGTAATGGGTTATGTTTTCTTACATCTGAGATAAATTATATTATCATGGATCATCCAACATGGTTGAGCTTGCCTTTCCCCCTCATGCTAGCCAAATTCATCGCACCAAGTAGAGATACTACTTGTGCTTCCAAATACCCTTAAACCAGTTTTGCCATGAGAGTCCACCATACCTACCTATGGATTGAGTAAGATCCTCCAAGTAAGTTGTCATCGGTGCAAGCAATAAAAATTGCTCTCTAAATGTGTATGACTTATTAGTGTGGGAGAAAATAAGCTTTATACGATTGTGTGATATGGAAGAAATAAAAGTGACAGACTGCATAATAAAGGTCCATATCACAAGTGGCAATATAAAGTGACATTCTTTCGCATTAAGATTTTGTGCATCCAACCATAAAAGTGCATGAAAACCTCTGGTTCCCTCTGCGAAGGGCCTATCTTTTACTTTTATCTCCTACATTGAATAAGAGTCATGGTGATCTTCACCCTTCCTTTTTACATTTTATCCTTTGGCAAGCACAGTATGTTGGAAAGATCCTGGTATATATGGCTAATTGGATGTGGGTTTTCCTGAACTATTATTGTTGACATTACCCTTGAGGTAAAACATTGGGAGGCAAACTATAAGCCCCTATCTTTCTCTGTGTCCGATTAAAGCTCCATACCCATAAGTATTGCGTGAGTGTCAGCAATTGTGAAAGACTATATGATAGTTGAATATGTGGACTTGTTGAAAAGCTCTTATATATTGACTCTTTCCTATGTTATGGTAAATTGCAATTGCTCCAATGACTGAGATTATAGTTTTCAATGAAGTTTTCAATGAAGTTTACGATTCATACTTGAAATTGTGATTGAATTAATACACTAGCATAAGAAATCATATGACAAGAATTATGTAAGTTGCTGTTCTAAGAATGATCATGATGCCCTCATGTTTGTATTTTATTTTTATAGATGCCTCTATCTCTAAACATGTGGACATATTTTTTTATTTCGGCTTTCACTTGAGGACAAGCGAGGTCTAAGCTTGGGGGAGTTGATACGTCCATTTTGCATCATGCTTTTATATCGATATTTATTGCATTATGGGATGTTATTACACATTATGTCACAATACTTATGCCTATTCTCTCTTATTTTACAAGGTTTATATAAAGAGGGAGAATGCCGGCAGTTGGGATTCTGGGCTGGAAAAGGAGCAAATATTAGAGACCTATTCTGCACAGCTCCAAAAGTCCTGAAACTTCACGGAAGACGTTTTCAGAATATATAAAAACTACTAAGCGCAAGAAGTTCACCAGGGGGCCACACCCTACCCACGAGGGTGGGGGCGGGCCCTACCCCCCCTGGGCGCGCCCCCTACCTCATGGGCCCCCTGGTGGCCCTCCGATGGCCATCTTCTGTTATATGGAGTCTTTCAATGAGGAAAAAAATCATAAGCCATCTCCTAGGATGAAACTCCGCCGCCACGAGGCGGAACCTTGGCGGATCCAATCTAGGGCTCCGACAGAGCTGTTCTGCCGGGGAAACTTCCCTCCGTGAGGGGGAAATCAATGCCATCATCATCACCAATGCTCCTCTCATCAAGAGGGGGCAATCTCCATCAACATCTTCACCAGCACCATCCCCTCTGAAAACCCTAGTTCATCTCTTGTATCCAATTCTTGTCTCCAAGTCCGGGATTGGTACTAGTAGGTTGCTAGTAGTGTTAATTACTCCTTGTAGTTGATGCTAGTTGGTTTATTTGGTGGAAGATCATATGTTCAGATCCTATATGCATATTAATACCCCTCTGGTCATGAACATGAATATGCTTTGTGAGTAGTTACGTTTGTTCCTGAGGACATGGGAGAAGTCTTGCTATTAGTAGTCATGTGAATTTGGTATTCATTCGATATTTCAATGAGATGTATGTTGTCTCTCCTCTAGTGGTGTTATGTGAACATCGACTACATAACACTTCACCATTATTTGGGCCTAGAGGAAGGCATTGGGAAGTAATAAGTAGATGATGGGTTGCTAGAGTGACAGAAGCTTAAACCCTAGTTTATGTGTTGCTTCGTAAGGGGCTGATTTGGATCCATATGTTTCATGCTATGGTTAGGTTTACCTTAATACTTTTGTTGTAGTTGCGGGGATGCTTGCAATAGAGGTTAATCATAAGTGGGATGCTTGTCCAAGTAAGGACAGTACCCAAGCACCAGTCCACCCACATACCAAATTATCAAAGTACCGAACGCAAATCATATGAACGTTATGAAAACTAGCTTGACGATATTCCCATGTGTCCTCGGGAGCGCTTTTCTCTATATAAGAGTTTGTCCAGGCTTGTCCTTTG
Organism: Triticum aestivum; assembly: GCF_018294505.1. Classification (NCBI taxonomy): domain Eukaryota; kingdom Viridiplantae; phylum Streptophyta; class Magnoliopsida; order Poales; family Poaceae; genus Triticum; species Triticum aestivum. The sequence continues at coordinate 206,551,152 of NC_057812.1, forward strand.
CTACAAAAAGGATTGGGCCACCTTGTTGCACTTTATTTACTTTTGTTACTTGTTGCTCGTTACAAATTATCCTATCACAAAACTATCTGTTACCACTTATTTCAGTACTTGCAGAGAATACCTTGCTGGAAACCGCTTATCATTTCCTTCTGCTCCTCATTGGGTTCGACACTCTTACTTATCGAAAGGACTATGATAGATCCGCTATACTTGTGGGTCATCACCACTCAAGTAGAACAAGTACTTAAGGGTCAGAATGATTTGCTCAATGAATTAAATAATAAGAAGAATGATAATGCTGTTAGAGTTATGACTAGAGGTGGTAAAATGACTCAGGAACCTTTGTATCATGAGGGCCATCCTAAGAGAATTGAGCAAGATTCTCAAAGAACTAATATAGATGCACCCAGTCCTTCTAAGAGGAAGAAAAAGAAAAATGATAGGACTTTGCATGCTTCTAGTGAACCTGTTGTTGACACACTTGAGAATCCCAATGATATTTCTATTTTTGATGCCGAAACACAAACTGGTAATGAACATGAACCTAGTGATAATGTTAATGATGATGTTCATGTTGATTCTCAACCTAGCAATGATAATGATGTAGAGATCGAACCTGCTGTTGATCTTGATAACCCACAATCAAAGAATCGACGTTATGATAAGAGAGACTTTGTTGCTAGGAAGCACGGTAAAGAAAGTGAACCATGGGTTCAGAAACCCATGCCTTTTCCTCCTAAACCATCCAAGAAAAAGGATGATGAGGATTTTGAGCGCTTTGCTAAAATGATTAAACCTATGTTTTTGCGTATGTGTTTGACTGATATGCTTAAAATGAACCCTTTTGCCAAATATATGAAGGAAATTGTTACTAATAAAAGAAAGATACCAGAAGCTGAAATTTCCACCATGCTTGCTAATTATACTTTTAAGGGTGGAATACCAAAGAAACTTGGAGATCCAGGAGTACCAACTATACCATGCTCCATTAAAAGAAACTATGTTAAAACTGCTTTATGTGATCTTGGAGTCGGTGTTAGTGTTATGCCTCTCTCTTTATATCGTAGACTTGATTTGAATAAGTTGACACCTATTGAAATATCTTTGCAAATGGCTGATAAATCAACTGCTATACCTGTCGGTATTTGTGAGGATGTGCCTGTTGTGGTTGCAAATGTTAGTATTTTAACGTACTTTGTTATTCTTGATATTCCCAAGGACGATAATATGTCTATTATTCTTGGAAGACCCTTTTTGAATAATGCAGGGGCTGTTATTGATTGCACCAAAGGCACTGTCACTTTTCATGTTAATGGTAATGAGCATACGGTACACTTTCCGAGGAAACAACCTCAAGTCCAAAGTATCAATTCTATTGGAAAAATTTCAACAATCACTATTGGAGGTTTTGAATTTCCTCTTCCTACAATCAAGAAAAATATGATATTATTATTCATGCATATCCCCGTTGAGGTAACCTAGTGTTATTCGAAATTTCTCCGGTTTCATGTTACTCGAAATGAGTTTGTTAACAAGACCTGATCAACCTTGTTAGTGGATTCCTTTTGATGAACATGAGATGGATGAATTCAAAAAACACAACTCTGTGTACCCTCTTTTTACTTCCTGTTATTTATATTAAATAAAGCAAAAACAATATTTTCTATCTGTTTTCTAAATTATCCATGCAATAAAGAATACCCCGAAAATAAAAGTTCTCCAAATGCCATGAAATTTAAATATGATTTTTTCTAGAATATTTGAGAATATCTGGCACTAAAAACAAAGCAGGGGGAGCAGCCACGTGCCCACGAGGGTGGAGGGCGCGCCCACCCCCTGGGCGCGCCCCTTGCCTCGTGGAGCCCATGTGGGTCCCCTCCACTTATTCCAGCCACCACACACTCCTTCTTCCTCCCAAAAAAATCACCAACCAGCTCAAACCCGAGTTCTTGCTCATCTTGCTGCCATTTTTGATCTCCTTGCTCAAATCACCATTCACAAAACTGCTTTGGGGGATTGTTCTTTGGTATGTGACTCCTCCAATGGTCCAATTAGTTTTTGTTCTAGTGCTTTATTCATTGCAAATTTTTGCTGCTTAGGTGACCATGTTCTTGAGCTTGCATGTCAAATTTATATGGTCAAAAGTAGTTTTAATTCATGATATATCCTCTAGGAACTTGTAGGAGTAGTTGCTATCAACTTTGTTGAGTTTGGTTCACTTTTATTTTAAGTTACTAAAAATTTCAGAAATTTTCAGAAAAAGATGAAGAGATTTTTGAGGGGCTCATCGAGCCGAAGCTCGAAGGGTAAGCAAAGTGAAGAGAACAAGAAGCCCAAGTATAATCTCCCTCGTACTACGGAGGTTCGGCCATGTGAATGGCCTTGTGATGAGTTCTTGAAAGAGGCCGGGATTTATGAAGATTTTAATTACTTGGCCGAGAATGCAGGCCTCACCTCCTTCCTCCACGACCAGCGCGAACAGTGTCTCTTACTCACCAATATCTTTGTGCAAAACTTTCATTTCCATGCTAGAAGCTCACCATCTTCGGTGGAATTTTATTTATATGATGAGCATAAGAAAATGTCACTTCATGATTTTTGTCGGACTTGTTTGATACCTTTTGAGGGCAGCATAGAGGAACCACATCGTAATGATGTGGAGGGGTTTATTGATATGATTCCTGTGGGGGAAACGAGGAAAGTTTCCGATGCGAGAATCACTAGCATACATTTTCCTATTCTATGCTACTTTGAAATATTTTCTAGTAGATGCTTAATTGGTCGCGGGAACTATGGGAACCTTAGTGCTCCTGATATTGTTATTTGCGCCATGCCTTGTTTCAAGATACTACTTTCAATTTAGGCGCTATTGTTGCTAAACGAACCGTACTAAGGGCCCCGTCCTTGGAGGCGTTTTTTCCTCGCGCCTAGCTGCACACTTTAACATACCTATTAGACATTATGAGAAGGAGGAAAATTTGTTGCCTAACATTTTTCTAGATTATAAGAGCATGGTAGCACATGATTTTATTGTTATGAATAAGAACAAGATGCTTAACTATAGACTGATTTTTGGTAAGAATAACTTTGAGACTATTACCTTGCCTGCTCCCTCTTTGTTTAACATATTTTCAGGCAAGTGCCTTGTTTTACTGGAGCACGTTTATGCATACTTGAGTGTGACACCAGCTCCAGAGCCCGAGCCGGAACCACCCTAGGACCCTTATTGATAGTCAGTTTATCAGTGGAATCTTGAGGAGATTACCAACCAGTGGCACCCAGAGGACACTCCTCCTTATACCGGAGAGGGCCACTTTGACCCATGGGCATAGAACAACTTAGGCCAAAAGTCTAAGCTTGGGGGAGTACGTATCTCTCACCGACATTACATTCATGTTCACACACTCATGCCAGTTGTTGGTGCTCATACTTTTTCATTGTATCATCCATGCTAGTTTATTTTCATTTTCCCGTTTTCTTCTTGTGTGTTTGAAAAACCTTAAGAAAACAAAACAAAATTAGTTGTAGATTTTAGTTAGTTTACTTTCCACGCCTGTAGTAGTAGTAATTAAAAAGAAAACCCAAAAAGATTTCTCGTTCTTCTTTTGCTTGTTGGGAGCTTTCCCGTGTAAATAGTTTTGTTTCTTTTCTTTCCTTTGGGGGTCGAGAGGAGAAGACCATGATTAAAATGTTGAGTGGATCTCATATGCATTATTGTTGATCTAACAAAGAGCCCATATTACCTTGTCTTCTCTCTTGAATTGAATGCTTGCAGATTCCAGCTTAGTCCAATGCACGTGCACTATTATTATTATCCACACTATTCGGTCGTGCAAGTGAAAGGCAGTAATCACTACAAAAAAAAGACACATCCGTGACATTTTGGGCCGAACGGAAAAAACTTTGTCATACATATGACACTTCTATGATGATAATTGTGACAAAACCCGGTATCATCATAGATGTGGTGGGCTCCTACTTCTATGGCAAAAAATCATGACAGAAAATGGGCTTTTCATCCTGGGCGGGCCGGAGATGCAACTGCATGACATTCTTTGGGCCGTCCATGACGGAAAAAAACCGTGGTAGAAGCGAGGGGGAGGAAAATTTCGGGGAGTTCCCGGTTACGGTGCGAGGTTGGGGGCCGAGCGATGCGCGTTTCTCTCGTACACGTACACGCGTGTGTGCGAGGCGTTGGCTCTAAGTTAACCCGAGCGGGGCGTTGGGCTCTAACTGAACCCGAGCGATTGCACTGCAGGCTACACGTCACTGAACCCGAGCGATCGATCGATGGCTGTTAACTGAACCCGATCGAGCAATTCCTTCGCTATTGCTGCTAACTAAAGCCGACCGATGCTGCCTCTGGGACGAACAGTGAGTGTTGCGGGGGGTTTGGATGAACAGTGAGTGGTGGCGTTGCCTCTGGATGAACAGGACCCCGTGGTGTGGTGGAGGGCTGGATGAACAGTAGACGGTGGAGGGGTGCCCGCGGAGGGGTGGTTGAACAGGACCCCGTGGTGTGGAGGGCTGGATTAACAGTAGACGGTGGAGCGGTGCCCGTGGAGGGGTGGTTGAACAGTAGCCGGTGGAGTAGCACGCGGTGGAGGCTGGATGAACAAGAGCCCGTGGAGGCTGGAGGAGGTCGACGATAGCCCGTGGAGGCTGGAGGAGGTCGACGGTGGAGATGAACAGTATCCCGTGGAGTCCCGTTTTGTGGTACGCCACACCCCTCCCGATGAACAGGACCCCCGTTCGACCGTAGCGCTCCAACACAAGTCCGTTTTGTCCGTTTTGTGGTACGCCACACCCACCCCGATCAACAGGACCCCCGTTTCGATCTTAGAGGTCTGTTTCGTCCGTTTTGCGGGACGCCAGACCCCTCCAATGAATAGGATCCCGTTTCGAACATGGCCGGTCGAACACAAGGCCGTTTCCTCCGTTTTGCAGTATGCCAGGCCTCGTTTCCATCGCCTGTTCCTCGAAGCCCTCTCGATGAACACGACCACACATTCCGTTCCGACCCAGCCGGTTGGCTCCCACGTGTTCCGTTGCCTCCCGATGAACACGACATATTCCGTTGCCTTCCCATGAACACGACGCATTCCGTTGCCTCCCCATGACGACGACGACGCTGTTTCTCTGTTCCGATCCAGCCATGTCAACGAGCCCTGGCCGTACGTATGCGTGAGTAGGCGTTCGAGACCCCGCCCGTATGTACACATATGTGGCCGTATTTTCTTTCTTGCACCCTGGCCGCTGTATGTACGTGTACATGCTACGTGCGCGCCTCTAGTACGACACCTGCGCGCCTCTACATCCACCAGTATATATGTACGTACACGTTCGCGACCAGAATGACAACGCTACGTACGCTTCGACCATGTGCGTCCCGACTGTCAAGCACTTCCTTGCGTGTGAAGATGTAGCTGGTGGGTCCCAGCAGTCTGGGGGCGAATCATTTTTTTTGCCCAGGCGGACTTCCTTGCGTGCGAAGGTGTAGCTGGTGGGTCCTAGCAGTCAGGGGGAAACATTTTTTTCGCGAAATACGGTGGCCCGTCCGGTGGGTCCCCGCTGTCAGGTGGAGGAATAATTATTTTGCGCGTAATAAGGAGGCACTTCCTTGCTGCGGCTGTGGACCCAGCTGTTAGCGTCTCCACGCACAATACTCTTCTGATGGAAGTCGGTCGTTGACCCATTGACCACGCCGCGCCGAGAGCACCATGGCGGTGGATGACGGCGAGGCCTAGGAAGGGGGCGACACGGAGCCATGGAAGACCCAACAGTTGTTTCCCACGCGGAGGGGAGTACGACTGTACGAGGGTTTACTGGTTCATCTGTTGTCGCTGGAGAATAACAGTAGGTGTGGGTGAGTAGAGGGATGGCCAGGTCAGCGATGAGAGTACGGTGGGGCGGTGAGGCCTGCGCGGCAGCACAGCCGGCCGCAGGGACGAGGGAGCAGGCAGTCCTGCCGGCGCTTGTTTGAGCGGCTGGAGCAGGAAGAGTAGAGATTGAAGAAGCACGACGGCTGTTGGATGGACATCCAACAGTCAGTGCTTGTGTGTCAACCTTTTTTTAGGAAAGCCTCAAATCTGTGGAAAACAGCATACATCTCATCTGCCATTATTTCTAATAATTTACATCCCATCTGCTAATTCTTAAGGTTTTTTTGGAGCCCATATTCTTTTTGTTAGCATTACAGCCCATATTGTGGCCACGGTACGAAATTTTGCATATTTCGGTGCGGTCCGAACTGTTTTTAATCCTGAAATTTCGACTCACATTCAAACTGATTTTAAAAATGAATGTATATCAATATAAAATCCAACAAATTCTCCATGCATAAAAATTAATGTAATTTAAAATCTTGAAATGGAAAAAAAGATATTTGAAACTAATTGCTAGTTTGATGTGTTTTAAAAATGTACAGCCCATTTCTCATTACTGATGGGCCATTTTCTTGGCCAGCCGAATGAAAACTCTCCTCGTTGAAAGATTTGCAGCCCAACAGGCCTGACAAAGCGACTTACTTGGCAAATCACAAAAAAACTGGGTTGTGGCCGTGGACCCAGCTGTCAGCCTCTCCACGTACAGTACTCTTCCGATGGAAGTCGTTCCTTGACCACGTTGACCACGCCGCGCGGAGAGCACCACGGCGGTGGACGACGGCGAGGCCTAGAAAGGGGACGGCGCGGAGCCAGGGAAGACGCGGCAGTGGAAGCCCGCGCGGAGGGGAGTACGAGGGTTCACTGGTTCGGCTGCGGTGTGAGGCTGCCGTCGTCGCAGGGCCTGGCCAGCGGTGGGAATAGTAGGGGGCGGTGAGGTCTTTGCGGCAGCACAGCCAGCCACGGGAGGCAAGAGCATGCGGCACGACCGGCGCTGCTTTGGGCGGCTAGAGCAAGAAGACCGGAGGTTGAAGAAGCACTACGGTCGTTGGATGGACATCGTACGGTCAGTGGAGCTAGAATCATTCATATTGACTAAGTTGACAAGGCCCTTCGTCCCCGTCAACTTAGTAGGCCCACAAGTCAGCCTCCCACCAAGGTGGGTCCTAGCTAGCCGGGGGAGTATTCATTTTTTTGTGCGTAATAAGGAGGCACTTCCGGTGGGTCCGAGCTGACGGCGAGGGGAACGTTTTTTTTCGCGAAATACAGTGGCCCGTCCATTGGGTCCCAGCAGTCAGGGGGAAACGATTTTTTTCGCAAAATACTGGTGGCCCGTCCGGTGGGTCCCCGCTGTTAGGTGAAGGAATAATTATTTTCCGCGTAATAAGGAGGCACTTCCTGGCGGCTGCCGTGGACCCAGCTGTCAGCCTCTCCACGTATAGTACTCTTCCGATGGAAGTCGGTCGTTGACCACATTGACCACGCCGCGCCGAGAGCACCACGGCGGTGGACGACGACGAGGCCTAGGAAGGGGACGACGCGGAGCCGGGCAAGACGCGGCGGTGGATGCCCACGCAGAGAGGAGTACGAGCGTTCACTGGTTCGGCTGCGGTGTGAGGCTGCCATCGCCGCAGAATAACAGGGGGTGTGGGTGAGTGGAGGGATGGCCTGGCCAGTGGTGGGAGTAGTATGGGGGCGGTAAGGCCTCCGCGGTAGCACAGCCGGCCACGGGAGGCAGGAGTAGGCGGCACGACCGGCGCTGCTTTGGGCGGCTGGAGCAAGAAGACCAGAGGTTAAAGAAGCACTATGGCCGTTGGATGGACATCATATGGTCACTGGAGTATTGACTAAGTTGACAAAGCCCTCCATCCCCGTCCACTTAGTAGGCCCACAAGTCAGCCCAACAATATGGTGGGTCCCAGCTAGCAGGGGGTATTCAATTTTTTGGGCGTAATAAGGAGGCACTTCCTTGCGTGCGAAGATATAGCTGGTGGGTCTGACCTATCAGCGGGGGGAACATTTTTTTCACGAAATATAGTGGCCCTTCCTGTGGGTCCTAGCTGTCAGGTGGAGGAATCATTATTTTACGCGTAATAAGGAGGCATTTCCTTGCGTGCGGCCGTGGACCCAACTGTCAGCCTCTCCACATACAGTCCACTTCCGATGGGTGTAGTTCATTGACCACGTTGACCAGGCCGCGCCGAGAGCACCAGGGCGGTGGACGACAGCGAGGCCTAGGAAGGGAAAGACACGGAGCCAGGGAATACTCGGAAGTTGTTTCCCACGCGGAGGAGTACGAGGGTTTACTGGTTCGCCTGCCGTCGCTGGAGAATAACAACATGTGTGGGTGAGTAGAAGGATGGCTAGGCCAGTGATGGGAGTACGGTGGGGCCGTGAGGCCTGCGTGGCCGCATAGCCGGCCGTGAGAGGAGGGAGCAGGCAGTCCCGCCGGCGCTTGGTTGAGCGGCTGGAGCATGAAGAGCAGAGATTGAAGAAGAACGACGGCCGTTGGATGGACATCCAACAGTCACTCCTCTCGTGTGTTGACTAAGTTGACAGGGCGTTGCGTGCGCGTCAACCTTATTTTTATGAAAGCATACACGTCAACCTGTAGTAGGTGCACAAGTCAGCCTCAAATCTGTGGAAAACAGCATCCAGCCCATCTGCCATTATTTCTAATAATGTACAGCCCATTTGCTAATTCTTAAGAATTTTTTTGGAGCTCATCTTCTTTTTGTTAGCATTACACCCCATATTGTGGCCACGGTTAAAACGTATACGAAATTTTGCATATTTCGGTGCGGTCAACTGTTTTTAATCCAGAAATATCGATTCACATTCAAACTATTTTGAAAAATAATTTATACAAATATAAAATCCAAATAATTGTCCACGCATAAAAATCAATGGAATTTAAGATCTTGTAATGAAAAAAATTGAAACTAATTCCCAGTTTGATGTGTTTTAAAATCGTGCAGCCCATTTCTGGGCAAGCCGAATGAAACTCTCCTCGTCCCAGCATGGCCGATAAAGCAAGTAGGCCTTGTTTGGGTATTTCTTTAAAAAAATAGAACTGGGCTAGCCATTTTCAGTCAGAAAAAAACATAACTGGGCTCATGATGTGGTCGTGTCCTATAGTCAGTGTGTGCTCTGGTGCCATCTTGTAGCAACCAGACCTCAGACGGTCCAATCTCTGTGCTCCGGTGTCATCCCTGGATCATTAATGCTGACACCACACAGTACTTGAAGGATTTATAACATAGTAGCAATCACACACTTATTACATCGAGTGTCTCAAAAGAGATCTTATTACAATAAATATGGCATAAGGCCATCTAATAACGATAACAACGGAAGGCTTGGAAGATAAGTGAGTCCATCAACTCCAATGGCATCACTGAGTATAGAACCACGACCTAAAAGCACCTTACTCGTCGTCTGAAAAGTCTGCAACATGATAGTTGCAGCCCGAAACGGGTCAGCACATGGAATATGCTGGCAATGTAACACATAGAGAGCAATGAAAGAATAAGGCTATACTAGATGCATATTTGGCTGGTGGAAAGCTCTATGGTTACAGTTTTGCGTAAAGCCAATTTTTCCCAACTGCAAAGGAATAAATTTTATTTAACTATCATGGTGGTTGTTAAACATTGAGAGTGTAGACACCCTCTCAATCCCAATTAAACATCATCATTAAAAACCCAACAAATTAATCAGAGTAACATGATGAGATTCACATAATAATCCAAGTGCTAGATGTCGTGGTTCTAACTCTGACAGTGATGTAGGGGGGTGAATATGGAGATGCTAGATCTTGGCTATTGGGAAGTTGTTACACGCGAGGTTTACGAGTTCAGGCCCTTCCCAGAGGAAGTAATAGCCCTACGTCTCGGAGCCCGGAGGCGGTCGACTGGATTATGCGTGTATGGATTACAGGGGTGCGAACCCTTCACACTGAGGAGGGGGTGGCTTATATAGAGTTCGCCGGACCCCTCCTGCCCTCAGTAATGCAGGGTTTAAGGTACATTTAAAGTTGGGCGTTACTGGTAATGCCCCTAATAAAGTGCTATAATGATCATAAAGACTACTTAATAGCCGACCGTTTGCCTGTGGAGTGACTTTAGGTCTCCTGGCAGTCGAGTGGTTGGCTTCATGGTCGAGTGATAGCTTCTTGGTCGAGTGTCTTGAACCCGTCGAGTGGGATACCTTCAAGTCGATTGAAAGGTGACTTCTTCTAGGGGTGTCCTAGGGTAGGACTCTTTGGTCAGGTCCGTGTCCCTACCCTAGGTACATGTCTTCATCATTATCCCCCGAATGGATCGAGGTTAGAGTGGGGAAAGAGTTGGGGATCTTTCCAACTAGTTCTTCGGGCTATGTGAGCGCCTTGTTTTGGGTCAATCGTCACGGATGACGTTGCCAACCTTTTTCAGTCGCCTTGATCCATTCCAGGCCTTTCGTCGAGTGAATTTCTTTGTTTGTGACATACCGAGCACCGGCGCGATCGGGGTCTTCTGTTTTGACAAGGTTCCCTGTGGCCCGCGGATGTCGCAGGATTCAGATTTTGGGAAGCGCGCGGGATGGGAGCGGCCGCAGTAATCGGAAGCGATAAAGCGGAAGCCCCTCAATTCCCGCGTCGCCTTTTTCGCCACGTACTGCGTGCGCGTCTGCTGCGGGATTTGACTAGATGGCCTGGGCCTACCAGTCAGCCACTCGGAAGTGGTCCCTTATAAATCGCTGATTCGGGGTTTTCAAGTAGTGCGCTCTCTTCTCCTCCTTTCTTCCACCTCTCCCCCTTCGCAAGTCCTTCCGCCACCTTCGTTCTCGCCCCCGCGCAGCAGGCCCGTGCGAGACTTCGCCGGCGACGATGACGAAGAGCAAGACCTCCGCTCTGGAGCACGCGAAGAAGGCGGCGGCGGCGAGGAAAGGGAAGAGGTCTGCTCGGGGCGGATCCTCCTCCAGGACCGCTCTGCCCAAAGGTTGGATCCAGGGCGACTGGATGCCATCGGTGCTCCGGCAAGAGGATCTCGACGATATGGTCGAGGGGGGAGTCATTCCCCATGAAGCTGCACGTCTTCCAGGGGGAGAGATCGAACCTCAACGCCGTGACGGTGAGTGCGTGCTCCTAGCCACCCACATTGACCGAGGGTTTTCTCTACCACCCCATCCTTTCTTCCGGAGTTTCCTGAATTTCTTCGGAGCACAGCTCCACCACTTCACTCCCAACTCCATTGTCTACCTTGCTGCTTTCATCTCCATGTGTGAGTCTTTCTTGGGTTGTCGACCCCATTGGGGACTCTTCAAACACATCTTTACCTGCCATTCTCAATCGGTCAAGAAGGCTAAGTCGAGTGACGAGAGGACGCAGGTGATCCAGCTGTGCGGGGGCCTGGCGATCCAGACGAGGGGGAAGAGTTGTTTTCCATCTATCACCTTCCTGGAGTCGGTCTGTGGCTGGCAATCGACCTGGTTCTACTGCAAGGACGAGGCAACCCCCGGATAGTCGACTGGTCTTCCTCCTTTTTCCCTTGACCGAGCCGAGAAGCCTGCCTCTCTGAAAATCACGCCGGAGGAAAAGGCCCAAGTCAAGGTGCTGGCAGGTCGAGTGGTTGAGCTTGTCCGCGAGGGCGTGACTGGTATGGACCTGCTGGAGGTCTTTCTTCAAAGGCGCATCCAACCGCTCCAGGCTCGCGACCATCCGATGTGGCTGTATTCGGGTCTTGACGACACCACTCGGGTCCACCCGGAGGAGGTCACCGACGAGATGGTGGAGGGGTGGCTGTCGAGCATCACGGGGAACAAAGACAACCCCCGAGGAGCCAGGAGGGTAACCCCACTCGACAACTCATATGAGGTGGACCAGGTATGTCTTTGTGCTCCCGACTGATATCTTGTCTTCAGCATTGGTCTTCTTTGAATAAGTCGATTGACATTCGTCTTGCCTGTTGTTTTCCAGGCGACCACCGAGATGTACTCGAC
>NC_057812.1:206563427-206566352 GCF_018294505.1 Triticum aestivum
CCAAGCTCACCCACGATCCAGCGCGGGAACGTGGCAAGGCGACCGCTCCTGTTGGGTAGTCGTCAAAACGCCCTCGGACCTCTTCTCCTCCGCCGACTGGGAAGGCTCCCAAGCATCCACGAGCGACGCCATCCAAGCCGCCCAAGGCTCTGCCCAAGATGAAGATAGCTGTTCCTACCATTTCCGGGTAATAATAAGACTTGCTTTCCTTTGTCGACCGTGGACGGATCCTTGGTAGATTCGCTGAACCAACTGATTGACTTTCGAGATTTGCAGCGGTGCTACTTCTGAGGTCTCCGCCAGGAACGACGACCAAGAGATGGAGGACGCTGTTACCTCCAACCCTGGTATGATTGCTGACGTCCTGCCTTTGAGTCGACTGAACTTTTATTGCTACTCTGGTCGATTGAATGTTTTCCTTGTAGCTCCTCCTCATGTTATTGACCTCCCGGATGACGACGACGACGGTCCGTTGAGAATGAGGAGGCACAAGAGGGCATCGGCTGACAAGACCCCCCAATACGCTCCGGCGTCCGAGGCCGTGGCTCGGGATGGTGGTGACACCACTCGGGCTTCTGTGACCTTCGCCGTTCCTCTGGCGAGTGCGCGGCCCTCGGCGTCGACTGCGGATCCACCTTCGCTTTTTGCTGCGTACCCCGTCCCTGAGGACCAAGCGGCTGCTGCAAAGGAGGCTATACGCCAGGCGGGGATCATGATGGAGCAAGTGAAGATGGCTCGGGAGGCCAGCCAAGCAGCCTATGACACGGGTTCGGCTCTTCAGAGCAACGTCCAGGTCAGTCGACTCGACACTTGGTCTGTTATGATATGCTGTTTGAAGAGTCTCTTTTCTGAAGATCTTTTGTATCTGTATCTGTACACCCACTGGGTGTGTCTGCCAACCCTTTGGACGAGTGGGGGCACGCTAAGTGCACCCACTGGGTGTAGTCCCCGAGACTACGGTGGACTGCTGGCAGTCGACTGTAGTCTTTACATTGTGTTGTTGTAGCTGTATTTCTTCACTCGGGCCAGGTCGAGTGGAATTGTATCCGGTCGACTGCGGGCAGTCGACTTTTTTTGTTTTTTTGGTCGAACCAGTGGGGGCACGCTGAGTGCACCCACTGGGTGTAGTCCCCGACTACTGTCGAATGTTTTTGAGTCGGCTATGGTCTTAGAAACATCATCATTATCTCTTAGTTACTCGGAAGCAACTTATCTTGGACGTCTATCACTGATTTTCCTTTTTACAGAAATCTTGCGAACTTGTAGCTCGCTATACTGAGTTGGAGAATCAGCAGATCCAGCTCAACCTTAACTTGAAGCTTGCTTAGGAGAATTTGAGGAAGGCGCAAGAAGAAGCGAAAGGTATGGCTGGTGAGGTTCTCTATTCTTAACGGGTGGCTTTTCTTTCTTCTCCATTCATGATGTTGGTTCCACTCGACGCGCCACAGATAAACTGGAGGAAGCTCTGAAGAAGAAGGACCAAGACCTTGCAGAGGCACAGAAGGAGGCCTCAAACAAAACGAAGCTTGCAGAGGAGAAATTGGCTTCGGTCGGAGCTCTTGAACAGGAGAACTCCAGACTGAAAACCGCTCTCGAGACAGCTAATCGAGATGCCAGTCGACTGAAGAAGGAGAAGATGGCTCTGCACGACAAGGCGGGCTGGTGGGGAAGGTAAAAGATCTAGAAGCTTATCTCGGTGGACTTGCCAAGAAGTTGTTCGTCATGCTTGAAGGTAATTACTCTGCTCCGACTGTCTTGCAGTTTGCCAAGCCTGCGTAGGGCCACTGTCTTACTCTTGAATCATGTTTGCAGAATTCTGTCAGAACTTTGAAGAGGAGACCAGTCGAGTGGAGCCAAGCTTGGATCCCGCCAATTCTCTCGTGAAGGACGAGGCTGCCATGAACGTGCTCCGACAGGAGTCTCATGTTACCAGCGTCGTTGCTTATCTGGCTCGGCTGAAAGTTGCAATGTCGCGGATCGACACGTCACTCTGGCCTGGGACGACGCTTCAGAACTACCTCAAGTCTCTGATGGCTCGACTTAACGAAGTCCCAGGTCGAGTGGCGGAATGGAAGAAATCTTCTGCTAGATGCGGCGCTGATGTCGCTCTGTCTCTGGTCCGCGTCCATTGCAAGGAGGCGCGAGAAGAAAAGCTAGCGGCCATCCAAGTTGCAAATACTAGGAAGCACAGCTTTCAAGACTTCATGGAGACCTTCATCGCCACTGCCACCCGTATTGCCGACGAGATCAACTTGGATGAGTTCGTCGCCCCTTCCAGTCCTCCTCCTGAGGAGTGAAAAACTTTAAATTTACCTCGGAATGCCGAGTGGATTTGTAACCGTTAAACTTTGCCTTAAATTTGCCTCGGGATGCCGAGTGGACTTGTAACAGTTAAACTTTGCCGAGCCGCGGGCTCGAGTACTTTGAGGTCTGGGACCTTTTAGGCTTTATCCGAAATCAATTTCTCGTCGGCATCTTCATGGTTAGATTCGTCGAGTGGAACTTGATCTTCACTCGGAATGACCTTGTATTAGCAGTCGAGTCGCGGATTGGGTCGAGTCTTGAACTTAGGCGAGCACTGGGCTGCAGCTAAGCCCCAGAGTGAGAGGTTTGCTCTCCACTTGGTAGGATTTTTAAACACTTAGGCGAGTGTCGGACTGCAGCTAAGCCTCTAAGTGAGAGAATTTAGGCGAGTGCCGGATTGCATATAAGCCCCCGAGTGGGAGGATCGCTCCCCACTCGGTAGGATTTTTTCAAACTTAGGCGAGTGCCGGACTGCAGCTAAGTCTCTAAGTGAGAGGACTTAGGCGAGTGCTGGACTGCAGCTAAGCCCCCGAGTGGGAGGTTTGCTCTCCACTCGGTAGGATTTTTAAACACTTAGGCGAGTGCCGGACTGCAGCTAAGCCTCTAAGTGAGAGAATTTAG
>NC_057812.1:206567214-206572796 GCF_018294505.1 Triticum aestivum
AGGCGAGTGCCGGACTGCAGCTAAGTCTCTAGGCGAGAGATCTTAGGCGAGTGTTGGACTGCAGCTAAGCCCCCGAGTGGGAGGATCGCTCTCCACTCGGTAGGATTTTTCAAACTTAGGCGAGCGCTGGGCTGCAGCTAAGCCCCCAAGTGGGAGGTTTGCTCTTCACTCGGTAGGATTTTTAAACACTTAGGCGAGCACTGGTCTGCAGCTAAGCCCCCGAGTGGGAGGTTTGTTCTCCACTCGGTAGGATTTTTAAACACTTAGGCGAGCACTGGGCTGCAGCTAAGCCCCCGAGTGGGAGGTTTGCTCTTCACTCGGTAGGACTTTTTTTTTCAAACTTAGGTGAAACGGATTCGCGGCTAAGTCACCCACTGGGGGATTCCGTATGTAAACAAAAGTGACAACAATTGATGGAACACTCTTGCCTTTGATAAAAACGAACTGCAGGAATTTTTCTTATTACATCTCGTCCAAGGGAGAGCTCAAGTGTAAAAGGGGCGGAGTAGTTCCGCATTCCAAGCTCGAGGCTCGTCGATCTGGCGATCAACATTGTAGAGGTGATACGCTCCATTATGGAGGACTCTGGTGATGATGAAGGGGCCTTCCCAAGTAGGAGCAAGCTTGTGTGATTTCTGTTGATCCACTCGGAGGACCAAATCTCCTTCTTGGAAGGCTCGACTTTTCACATTCCGGGCGTGGAATCGACGCAAGTCTTGCTGATAAATGGTCGATCTGATCATGGCCATCTCCCTCTCTTCTTCTAGGAGGTCGACTGTGTCTTGCCGGGCCTGTTCTGCTTCATCTTCGGTGTAAAGCTCGACTCGGGGCGCGTTGTGAAGAAGATCACTTGGCAGAACCGCTTCGGCTCCATAAACCAGAAAGAATGGAGTTCTTCCAGTCGACCGGTTAGGGGTGGTCCTCAATCCCCACAGAACTGACGGAAGCTCGTCGACCCAAGCACCTGCCGCGTGCTTGAGATCATGCATCAGCCGAGGCTTCAGTCCTTTGAGAATCAAACCATTTGCTCTTTCAGCTTGTCCATTCGACTGAGGATGCGCGACCGACACGTAGTCGACTCGTGTGCCTTGAGAGGCGCAAAAAGCTCTGAACTGGTCCGAATTGAAGTTTGACCCATTGTCAGTGATGATGCTATGAGGGACTCCATATCTGAATGTTAGTCCTCTGACGAAACTGATAGCAGTGCCAGCATCGAGGTTCTTGATAGGCTTGGCTTCAATCCATTTGGTGAACTTGTCGACTGCCACAAGCACATGCGTGAATCCGCTCCTGCCTGTTCTCAGTGGACCAACCATGTCCAGTCCCCAGACAGCAAAGGGCCAAACGAGTGGAATGGTCTTCAGGGCTGATGCAGGCTTGTGTGACATGTTGGAGTAGAACTGGCAGCCTTCACACTTGTCGACTATCTCTTTTGCCATCTCATTTGCTCTAGGCCAGTAAAATCCCGCTCGGTATGCTTTAGCCACAATGGTCCGAGAGGACGCATGGTGGCCACAGATCCCCGAGTGGATATCATCAAGGATTATCCGACCTTCTTCTGGTGTTATGCACTTCTGACTGATTCCAGTTGGGCTTTCTCTATACAACTGCCCCTTTATGACTGTGAAGGCCTTGGATCGGCGGACGACCTGTCGAGCCTCTTCCTCGTCTTCTGGGAGCTCTTTCCTTAGGATATACGCGATGTACGGTATCGTCCAGTCGGGAGTGATTGCCAAGACTTCCATGATTAGGTCGACCATAGCAGGAACTTCGACTTCAGTCAGATCTGTGGCACTTTTCGGTTGTGGGGCTTCTTCTGTGAAAGGATCCTCCTGGACTGACGGCGAGCCGATGTGCTCCAGAAACACATTGCTGGGAATGGCTTCTCTCTTGGAGCCTATTTTGCCAGATCATCAGCTGCTTGGTTTTTCAGTCGGGGGATGTGATGAAGCTCTAACCCCTCGAATTTCTTTTCTAGCTTTCTCACTGCATTACAATAACCAGTCATAGCTGGACTTCTAACGTCCCACTCCTTCATCACCTGATTAACCACCAAATCTGAGTCGCCATAGACCATGAGGCGACGGACGCCGAGTGAAATGGCCATGCGCAACCCATACAAAAGTGCTTCATACTCTGCTTCATTGTTGGAGGAATCGAAGTGAATCTGGAGAACATATCTGAGCTTATCTCCTCGGGGGGAGACTAGAACTACCCCAGCACCGGAACCATTCAGCATCTTAGATCCATCGAAGAACATGGTCCAGTGCTCCGAGTGAACTTGAGTCAGCAGTTGCTGTTCAATCCACTCGGCAATGAAATCTGCGATTGCTTGGGACTTGATAGCCTTCTTTGCTTCAAACTTGATATCTAAGGGAAGGAGTTCAATCGCCCACTTGGCCACTCGACCAGTTGCATCTCTGTTATGCAGAATCTCTGACAGTGGGGCATCGCTGACGACTGTAATGGAGTGGTCAGAGAAGTAATGTGCAACCTTCTTGGTGGTCATATAAATCCCATATACAAGCTTCTGGTAGTGAGGGTATCTTTGTTTTGAAGGTGTCAAAACTTCAGACACATAATAGACTGGGCGCTGAACTCTGAAGGCCTTTCCTTCTTCTTCCCGCTCGACCGTAAGTACTGTGCTGACAACTTGCCCTGTGTCTGCAATGTAAAGCAGCAGAGGCTCTTTGCTGATTGGGGCGGCAAGCACCGGCTGGGTGGAGAGCAGAGCTTTGAGCTCTGCAAATGCTGCATCAGCTTCCGAAGTCCACTCGAACTTGTCAGACTTCTTCATCAGTCGGTAAAGGGGCAACGCCTTTTCACCGAGATGAGAAATGAATTGACTTAGGGCGGCCAAGCAGCCTGTAAGCTTTTGGACGTCGTGCACGCGAACGGGACGCTTCATCCGGAGTATGGTGCCAACTTTTTCAGGATTGGCGTCGATCCCCCGTTCGGAAACGAGAAAACTGAGTAACTTTCTGCCTGGAACTCCGAATGTGCACTTTGATGGATTGAGCTTGATATCATACCTCCTGAGGTTGGCAAAGGTTTCGACAAGGTCAGCTCGCAGGTTGGAACCTTTGCGTGACTTGACCACAATATCATCCATGTATGCCTCCACATTCCGACTGATTTGAGTGAGTAAACACTTCTGAATCATTCTCATGAACGTGGCTCCGGCGTTCTTGAGGCCGAACGACATGGTGACATAACAGAAGCATCCGAATGGGGTGATGAAAGCTGTTTTGATTTCGTCGGGTCCATACAGACGGATCTGATGGTACCCGGAATAAGCATCTAGAAAAGACAATCTCTCGCACCCCGCAGTCGAGTCGACTATTTGGTCGATGCGCGGGAGAGGAAAATGATCTTTCGGGCAGGCCCGATTGATATGTTTGAAATCAATGCACATGCGACGTGACTTGTACTTCTTGGGGACCATGACGACATTGGCGAGCCACTCAGAGTGGTAAATCTCTCGGATAATCTCCACTGCTAAGAGCCGAGCCACCTCCTAGCCAATGGCTTTCCTCTTCTGGACGGCGGACCGTCGAAGATGTTCTTTCACAGGCTTGAACTTCGGGTTGACTCGTAGACGGTGCTCAGCCAGCCCTCTGGGAACTCCAGGCATGTCAGAGGGTTTCCATGCGAAGATGTCCCAGTTCTCACGGAGGAGCTGGATGAGCGCTTCTTCCTATTTGGAGTCAAGCATCGTTGAGATGTGAGTCGGGGCAGCATCGGGGTCGGTCGGGTGAATGTGGACTGTCTTTGTTTCACCGGACGACTGAAAAGCTAATTCTGAAGCAGGCTTCTTGGCTCGTAGCAACTCGCTTGGATCGGCAGTCTTTTGGTACTCTTGCAGCTCGACCACTGCCATCTGAGCATCTGCAATCTTTGAGCCCTTCTGAAAGCACTCTTCCGCCTTCTTCCGATTGCCTGTAACAGTGATCACACCTTTGGGGCCAGGCATCTTCAGTTTGAGATACACGTAACATGGCCGGGCCATGAAGCGTGCGTAAGCTAGCCTACCCAAAATGGCGTGATAAGCACTTTGGAAGTCCACAACCTCGAATGTCAACTTTTCCTTGCGGTAATTCTTTGAATCACCGAAAACCACATCAAACACGATCTGGCCGAGTGATTGGGCTTTCTTCCCAGGAATGACTCCGTGGAAACTCATGTTACTGGTGCTGAGCTTGGACATCGGAATGCCCATTCCTTTCAATGTTTCAGCATACAGTATGTTCAGGCCACTGCCACCATCCATCAGGACTTTAGTCAGTCGAGTGCCTTCAATAATTGGGTCAACCACCAAAGCTTGCCTCCCAGGGGTGGCAATGTGCGTCGGGTGATCAGACTGGTCGAATGTGATGGCAGTCTGAGACCACTTCAGGTAACTGGGTGTTGCCGGGGCAACCATGTTCACCTCTCGGTTAATGACTTCCAGTCGACTTTTGCTTTTGACATCGGCAAAAATCATCAGGGTGGAATTGACTTGGGGGTATCCATCGTCACTGTCTTCCTTTTCCTTGACCCTGTCTGACTCTTTTTCCTTATCCTTGGACTGCTTTCCTTGGAACTGCTGGATCAGGAGCCGGCACTGTCGAGTGGTATGCTTTGGGTAAATAAAATTACCCTCTTCATCCTTCTTGGTGTGGATGTGACATGGCAGATCCAAAACATCATTTCCGTCTTGATCCTTGACTTTCTTGGGCTTCCAGGGGCCTTTGGGTTTTCCTTTGAAATTTCCCTGGGTTGCGGCCAGGGCCTCCCTAGGGGCGGCTGGCTCGGCCTTTCGCTTCTGCTTCCGACTGGAATTGCCTCCGGTTTCCTGGGTGACTGCTTTCTGCTTGCCACTCCGGAGTCGATCTTCATCTTCTCCGTTAGCGTACTTGGTGGCAATCTCCATCATCCGATTCAGAGACATCTCTCCAGTTCGACCGAACTTCAAATTCAACTCTCTGTATTTAACACCTTCCTTGAAGGCACAAACTGCTTGATGGTCTGGCACATTCTCAACCGAGTGATGCAGCGTGATCCACCTCTGAATGTATTCCCTCAGAGTTTCATTCGGCTTCTGCACGCAAGACCGCAACTCTGTAAGGCCTGCAGGTCGCTTGCATGTTCCTTCAAAGGTCGTGATAAACACTCGGGAGAGGTCCTCCCAAGTGTATATGCTGCTGGGTGCCAACTGATTTAGCCACGCTCTGGCTGAGGCCTCTAACATGAGAGGTAAATGCTTCATGGCCACCTCATTATTGCCACCGCCAATCTGTACAGCCACTCGGTAATCTTCGAGCCAAGTGTCAGGCTTAGATTCACCGGTGAACTTGTTGATTCCAGTCGCCAGCCTGAAATTGGGAGGAATCACCGCGGCTCTGATGGCTCGACTGAAACACTCTGGCCCTGAAGCATGTACTCTGCTGTTGGCAGACGCATCTCTGTTGTGGCCTTCTCGATGAGCTCTGTTCCTGTCAACCAAACCTTGAGCGAGGATGGATCTTGCATCAAAGCCTGGGTCTCTGGGGTCGACTGGAATCCTCTGCCCAACACTATGAGGGCGTCTGTCATCTTGCCGT
>NC_057812.1:206573021-206575821 GCF_018294505.1 Triticum aestivum
GGCACTCGACGTTGATCATCGCGGTCGAATCGGTGATCATACTGCTCATTCCTCCTGTACTGATCATTGCCGGTCACCACGTCCCTCACGCCTCGGGGGCGATCTCGGGCTGTGAGCCGACTTGACTGTATCTGTTGCGACAGATCGACCGTGGATTCTATCCCGCGACTGAGAGACAGCGGAATTCTGGTTTCCCGCCGCCCGGAGCAACGCTCTGATGTGTAACAAGCCCCTGCCAGCCTCCGACTGGGAGGGCTGAATTGATTCTGCTATACGGGCCGCAGCGGCCAAATTCTGAACTGGGGTTCGATATACCTGCGTCGGCGGGAAGAGCTAGCGTCGACTAGACTCGGGAGCCCGCTGACGCGCTCGCTTGTCGAGTGCTCGCTGGAGATTCTCCAGTCGAGTGCGCTCGGCCAAATTAGCCAAACACGCGTCCTCCAAGGCCCGGGCCTCGGGGGACTCATCGACGATAGGGGTGTGGAGGGCGTCCGTGTTCCGGCGGCGAAGCTCCTTTCGCTGTGATGACGTGAGAGGTTCGGGGAGATACTCATCGTGGGGATGCGACGGATCGCCCCCACCCACGCCTCCACCAGCGCAAGGGACACCAGGAGGACTGTGCGTCCCATCGACCGCCAGAACCTCCGCCGCTGGGACGCTGCTGTCGCACTCGGATGCGATCTCCTTGGAGCCAGTCGACAGGTCTAACAGGCTGCATTGGGATTCGCCGGGCTCGATCGCCGCGACTTGCGAGGTGGCCGACTGGCGAGCCACGACATGTCTCACCCACCTCTGAAGTCTCGACCGACCAGAGCGCTTGCGCCGGTGGGAGGAAGAGCGGGGAGACGATACGGGGGCCGACCGATATTGGGTCGACGGTTGCCGCAGGAGGACGCCACGAACGCATGGGCGGAAATGCGTCGCACCGCGGACGGGGAGCGCGTTGATGTCGAGTGGCGCCTCCTGAAGCCAGGCGGAGTCGTCGACGATGAACGTGAGCGCGCCGAGACGAATCTCGCGGCCCTCCACCAAAACTCCGCACGAAACCATGATCAAAGGGGATCGGAAAAATCACAACTTCTCCAATCAGGCGCTAAGACTGTTGCCCCACGGTGGGCGCCAACTATCGTGGTTCTAACTCTGACAGTGATGTAGGGGGGTGAATATGGAGAGGCTAGATCTTGGCTATTGGGAAGTTGTTAGACGCGAGGTTTATGAGTTCAGGCCCTTCCCAGAGGAAGTAATAGCCCTACGTCTCGGAGCCCAAGGCGGTCGACTGGATTATGCGTGTATGGATTACAGGGGTGCGAACCCTTCACACTGAGGAGGGGGTGGCTTATATAGAGTTCATCGGACCCCTCTTGCCCTCAGTAATGCAGGGTTTAAGGTACATTTAAAGTTGGGCGTTACTGGTAACACCCCTAATAAAGTGCTATAATGATCATAAAGACTACTTAACAGCCGACCGTTTGCCTGTGGAGTGACTTTAGGTCTCCTGGCAGTCGAGTGGTTGGCTTCATGGTCGAGTGATAGCTTCTTGGTCGAGTGTCTTGAACCCGTCGAGTGGGATACCTTCAAGTCGATTGAAAGGTGACTCCTTCTAGGGGTGTCCTAGGGTAGGACTCTTTGGTCAGGTCCGTGTCCCTACCCTAGGTACATATCTTCATCACTAGATACTCAAGATGTCCATAACCGGGGACACGGCTAACCATGATTAGTTTATACACTCTGCAGAGGTTTGCGCACTTTTCCCCACAAGACTCGATCTCCTCCGTTGGGATTCTCGCACTTCATGGTGTTTGAGAGACGGATGACCGAGACATAGTCTTTCAGAAGCACTAGCACCTTACGATCGGGTAGACCGTTACACCTACTTTCCCCTACATTTGCTAGTCTACCACTGTAAGAGTTCGCACAACTTAATCAACTATGCTAGAGCCCATAGTAGCTTGTGGCTGCACATGGAAGTTTCTAGTATGAATAATCTCATGATCCCTTTGAGCCTGGGTGGCGGTCCAAAAGAAAAACAGGTAATCGCTGGAATACCCAGGTGCCTCAATCCACCCAGATGTGTGTTTAAGTTGCCACCTTAGATAAACCATTAATTTAACAATCTCACATTTGTCATGGATAAACTCACCCAATCCACGTCTACTAGCATAGCATGGCAATATAAGCAAACGTATAAGTAACTCCCAAGGGTTTGATAATAACACATGTAATAGGTACTACCTCATCTACTTCCCAAAACCCACAATTTAATTAGATCCTAATCATGCAATGTGTGAGGATTGATCTAATGCAATAAAACTGGGTAGTAGGAGGTATGATCAAAGTGTTACTTGCCTTGCTGATGATCCGCAAAACCTAGCAATTCGAAGTAGCAAGAGGCGCACTCCGGGTACTCTATCGCAAACAAACAAGCATACAATAAGTACTCAACTAATGCACAGGTAAAACTCAAATAAGATATGTAATCAGAAAGTTCAACTTAAGAACACCGGTTGACAAAAAGAACCAAATCGAACGAAGCAACGAAAGACAAACGGCAAAAGAACAAGCTTCGTTTACTATTCTGGATCTAGGTCAAGTTTTACAGAGGCAAAAACTTGTTTGAGTTGGTTAAACGGAAGGAGGGTTTCGAGACGAAACTCCAGGCGCTTGAGTCACGATCAGAAAAGTTGTACTAAAATGAAAATCGGATCAGAAATCGCGATCAGAAAAATCGTGGAATAAATCCGAGAAATAGAAAAACGACGAACAGATTTAGGGTTAGGGCGGCGGCGGCTTGGGCTGATTC
>NC_057812.1:206576092-206583809 GCF_018294505.1 Triticum aestivum
GAAAAACAAACAAAAGGAATACTAAACGGACTCCAAAAATCCCAAAATAAATTTTCCCCGGCTTCTAAAATCAAGCCGCATAGGATGAACATTTATTTGGGGCCGAAATGCAATTTTGGAAAACGTGCATTTTTCCTAAATTCAAATAAAATAGCAAATAAATCCAAAATAAAATCTTATTTGATTTTATTATTAAATCCTCAATATTTCTTTATTTGGGGAAAGTCATTTTATTCCCTCTCTCATATTTTTATAATAGAAATAATTGAAGATAAAATAAATAAAATCAAACGATCCTATTTTCAAAATTTGAGAAAACTCAAATATGAAAATAACAAAATCCTCAACTCTCTCCGAGGGTCCTTGAGTTGCGTAGAATTTCTAGGATCAACCAAAATCCAAATAAATATGATATGCAATGATGATCTAATGTATAACATTCCAAATTGAAAATTTGGGATGTTACAAACCTACCCCCCTTAAGATGAATCTCGCCCACGAGATTTGGGTTGGCTAGAAAATAGGTGAGGGTGGTCCTTCAGCAGATCTTCCTCTCGCTCCCACGTGGCTTCATCCTACGTGTGGTGGCTCCTCTGAACTTTGCAAAACTTGATAACCTTGCTGCGGGTGACTCGGCTGGCATACTCAAGAATCTTGACTGGTTTCTCCTCATAGGTCAAATCACTGTCCAACTAAATCGCTTCCAGCGGCACTGTGTCTCTCAGCGGTATATCAGCCATCTCTGCGTGGCACTTCTTCAACTGGGAAACGTGGAATACATCGTGAACTCCTGACAATCCTTCGGGCAATTCCAACTTATAGGCTACTTCTCCCATACGCTCCAAAACCTTGTATGGTCCTACAAAACATGGCGCTAACTTTCCCTTAACTCCAAAGCGCTTAACTCCTCGAAGTGGAGATACTCGAAGATAAACTCGGTCTCCGACTTTGTAAACTGTCTCCTTGCGTTTAGAATCTGCGTAGCTCTTCTGCCTGGACTGGGCTACCTTGAGCCTATCGCAAATCAACTTCACCTTCTGTTCAGACTCCTTAATCAGATCCGGTCCAAACAACTGGCGGTCTCCAACTTCATCCCACGAAAATGGGGTCCTGCACCACCTTCCGTACAAGGCTTCGAAAGGGGCCATCTTCAAACTGGATTGATAACTGTTGTTGTAAGAGAACTCTGCGTATGGCAAATTCTCGTCCCAACTAGATCCGTAATCTAGCGCACAAGCTCTCAGCATATCCTCCAAAATCTGATTGACTCTCTCGGTCTGTCCATCTGTCTGCGGATGGAAGGTTGTACTGAACTCTAGCCTGGTACCCAAAGTTTCATGCAACTGATTCCAGAACTTTGAGGTAAACTGGGTTCCTCTATCTGATACAATGCTCCTTGGAACTCCGTGCAGACATACGATCCTGGTCATGTATATCTTTGCCAACTTGGCACTAGTGTAGGTAGTCTTCACTGGGATGAAATGACCTACCTTTGTCAAACGATCGGCTATAACCCAAATCGAGTCATAGCCTGAACGAGTTCTGGGCAATCTTGTGATAAAATCCATGCCTAACTTATCCCACTTCCATTCGGGTATTGTCAATGGTTGTAGCAATCCTGCTGGCTTCTGATGCTCTGCCTTTACTCTCTGACATACATCACAAACTGCTACATAATCCGCAATATCCTTCTTCATTCCGGTCCACCAGAAAGTATCCTTCAAATCCAAATACATCTTGGTATTTCTTGGGTGAATCGAATATGGTGAATCATGGGCCTTCTGCAGAATTAACTTCCCGATCTCCGGGTCATTGGGCACATAAACACGGTCTTCAAACCATAAGGTATCGTGCTCATCCTCACGAAATCCTTTAGCTTTTCCTTTGTTCATTTCTCCTTAATAGAAGCAATCTCCTTGTCAGTCTTCTAGGCTTCTCTGATCTTATCCATCAAGGTAGACTGAATCTCCAATGCTGCTACATAGCCTCTCGGAACTATCTCCAAACATAGATCACATAGATTTTTGGCTAACTCCCTTGGTAATTCTCCCATCATTAAGGTGTTGACATGACTTTTACGACTCGGCGCATCGGCTACTATGTTAGCCTTTCCAGGGTAATAATGCAATCTCATATCATAATCCTTGATGAGCTCCAACCATCTCCTTTACCTGAGATTCAACTCCTTCTGTGTGAAAATATACTTCAAACTCTTGTGATCCGTGTACACTTTACAATGGTTTCCAATGAGAAAGTGTCTCCAAGTTTTCAATGCATGCACTATGGCTGCTAACTCCAAATCATGCGTGGCATAATTTAACTCATGCGGCTTAAGCTGTCGTGAGGCATATGAAACAACTCTTCCTTCCTGCATAAGCACTGCTCCAAGTCCTCGACATGAAGCGTCACAATACACCTCATAATCCTTGGTCTGATCCGGCAAAGTCAACACTGGTGAGGTAACCAAACGTTTCTTCAACTCCTGGAAACTAGCCTCACATTCCTCAGTCCATTTGAACTTGGTATCCTTCTTCAACAACTCCGTCATAGGCTTCGCAATCCTCGAGAAATTTTCAATGAATCTCCTGTAGTATCCTGCGAGTCCAAGAAAACTCCGAATCTCTCCAACTGTTGTTGGGGCTTCCCAGTTTGTCACAGTGTCAACCTTGGTGGGATCTACTGCTATACCTTCTCTGGATATAACGTGTCCGAGAAATCCAACTTCCTTCAACCAAAATTCACATTTGCTAAACTTGGCATATAACTGATGTTCTCTGAGCTTCCCAAGTACCAAACGCAAATGCTCCTTATGCTCCTCTTCATTCTTCGAGTAAACCAGAATATCATCAATGAACACTACGACGAACTTATCCAAAAACTCTATAAACACTTTGTTCATCATGTTCATAAAATATGCCGGTGCGTTAGTGAGGCCAAATGACATAACGGTGTACTCGTACAACCCATACATGGTGGTAAAAGCCGTCTTAGGTATATCCTGTTCTCGAATCTTCAACTGATGGTATCCTGATCGCAGATCGATCTTGGAAAATACCTTAGCTCGTTGCAATCGATCAAACCGATCATTGATCATCGGTAGTGGGTACTTGTTCTTGATTGTTACTTCATTCAATCCTCGATAATCAACAACCATCCTTAACGATCCATCCTTCTTCTCCACTAAAAGTACTGGCGATCCCCAAGGTGAAGAACTTGGGCGAATATAACCTTTATCCAGTAACTCTTTAATCTGCTTCTTAATCTCCTCCAAATCTTTTGCGGGCATCCTGTATGGTCTCTTAGATATTGGTCCTGTGCCTGGCAAAAGCTCAATCAAAAAATCAATGTCTCTATCCGGTGGCATGCCTGGCAACTCCTCTGGAAATACATCAGGGAAATCCTTCACTACTGGTACTTCCTCCTGCACAACTCCTGTTAACGAATTTACTTGAGTCCTTTTAGGCACATGTCGGGATACATACTTGATCCTTCTTCCTTCTGGGGTGGTTAGCAAAATTGACTTACTGGCGCAATCGATGTTTCCTCCATACATCGACAGCCAATCCATACCCAGAATTACATCCAAAGCTTGTGATTCCAAAATGATTAAATCCGAGGGAAACCCATGCCTACCTATACTCAATGGCACTTGAAAACATCCCTTACTGGCCATATACTCCACTCCTGGTGAGCTTACTAACATAAATGTCTTAACCAAAAACTTACCGATTACTGCATCCGGCTGCTCTTCAACCTCTTCCATGTTAACGTGGTTCACCTGTCCCCTATTGAAAGGGTTCGGCTTCTTCCCAGAGCTTCCATTGCCATTTCCATTTTGGGATTCAGGACATTCATTGGCATAAGTCCGGTCTTCTGGCACTTAAACAAGTGACTTGGCTCAGGTCTCTTTTGGATGGGGTTGATGGGTTGGTACGGTTCTGGCTGTTGCTTCCTCCATTCCCATTACCATTCTTGGGGCCATTATGATTGTGCAAGCTACCTCCTCCATGAGTATGCTGAAAATGTCCTCCCGGTCTAGGGGTAAAACGTGGCTTCTACTGAGCTCCAGAATTGTACTTCCCTTGTCCATACTTCCTCTTGCGGTTCTCAATCTGCTGATGCTTCCCTTCAATCATAAGAGCACGATCTACCAACTCCTAGTAGTAAGGTTGCTACCATCAACTGCATGCTCAACTCATCATTCAGTCCTTCCAGAAACTTCTCCTGCTTAGCTGCATCCGTAGCAACGTCATCTAGGGCATAACGTGCTAGCTTACTAAAGTCCTCCACATACTGGCCAACTGTCCGTCCTCCTTGGCGCAAGTTGCGAAACTCTCTCTTCTTCATGGCCATAGCTCCTGCTGAAACATGGGCAGTATGGAAAGCCTGTTGGAACTGGTCCCATGTGACAGTGTCAATAGGGAAAGTGGCTGTGAAATTCTCCCACCATGATGCTGCGGGTCAGTCAAGCTGATGTGCGGCAAACTTCACCTTTTCTGCATCTGTGCATCCTACTGTGGTCAACTCCCTTGCTGTCTTGCGGAGCCAATAATCTACTACTATAGGCTCGGTGCTACTGGAAAACATCGGCGGATTCAGCCTAAGAAAATGGGCTAAGTGATCAACAGGTGGTGGTGGTGGTGGGTTGTTGTTGTTGTTCCCTTGATTCTGATTCTGGACTAGCAACTGCATCAACGTATTATGCTGCTGGATCAACTGAGTGAGCTTCGGTGGGAAGGTAAATCCGGGGTCGCATCTCGGAGGCATCTGAGGGGTTTAGAAAAGATGAGATTTAAGAATAGAGAGGGGTCTAAAGATAAAACACTACCCATATGCACATGAGGCAATTGCAAACAATATCACTTCATTCAATCAAATAAGGGCATACAATCGGTCTAGCTATCGCAAAAGTGCTTGGACTACTATATTTACATGGTGGACTACTTCTACTACCGTTGGGGTGGTCTACTAGAAATATTCTTCGGTTGCAAACTCCGTGATATCTGCTCCAGCTTCATCAACATAGTCATCATCGCTATCATCTGGATCCGAGTCGGTGTCGTCGATGATGATGTAGTCTTCCGGGCGAATCTCCTTGGGTTCTTCGTCTTCTTCTACTGGTGTAGGGCCTCCCATAAATATTCCGATCTTCATTGTTAGGTCGGCATTCTTCTCCACTAGTACTTCAATTTCCTCTTCATAAACTTCATGTGTAGCCTTGAGTTCTTCCTCCAGTTCCGTGATTCTTGTCCTCGCCTTCTTCAGATCTATCATATCTGTGCACATCTGGTTCTCCTGTCGTCGAATGTGCTGTTTTAACTCCTGGATGAAAGCTGCGATTGATCTATCCTTCTTGGTGTTGATCATCTCCCATTGCTCATCTCGGCGCCCACAAATCTGGTAGATAGTATCCTTAAGATCATTGCGGTAAACTTCTCCAATACGTCCCATGGCGATGTGAGCTGCCATGCTCTTTCCTAGACTCCAGGTTGGTGCATCAAAGGAAAATTCTATGGGTTCAGTGACTGGCATGAACGTCCTTCCTGGAACTTGAACTTGAATCATCCAGCGCTCCTCTTCAGGTAAAGTGGCGTTGTAGGTCCCGGTGAAGCTTGGTACTCTGATGTTCAGATATCTAGTGACTTCCTTCAAGTGACGTCCAAAGGGTGTATCTTCATCCGGTTGTGTGAACTTGTTCCTTGCATCTGCCATCCTAAAAGAGTAGAAAAGATGAGAAGTCGGAACGAGAAGAGTGAGTAGTGATCTAGAGCTTTAGCTTAGTGGTCGCGTCCTACAGTCAGCGTGTGCTCTGATACCATCTTGTAGTGGCCAGACCTCAAACGGTCCAATCTCTGTGCTCCGGTGTCATCCCTGGATTAGTAATGCTGACACCACACAGTACTTGAAGGATTTATAACAGAGTAGCAATCACACACTTCTTACATCGAGTGTCTCAAAAGAGATCTTATTACAATAAATATGGCATAAGGCCATCTAATAACGATAACAGCGGAAGGCTTGGAAGATAAGTGAGTCCATCAACTCCAACGGCATCACTGAGTATAGAAGCACGACCTAAAAGCACCTTACTCGTCGTCTGAAAGTCTGCAACATGATAGTTGCAGCCCAAAACGGGTCAGCACATGGAATATGCTGGCAATGTAACACATAGAGAGCAATGAAAGAATAAGGCTATACTACATGCATATTTGGCTGGTGGAAAGCTCTATGGTTACAGTTTTGCGTAAAGCCAATTTTTCCCAACTGCAAAGGAATAAATTTTATTTAACTATCATGGTGGTTGTTAAACATTGAGAGTGTAGACACCCTCTCAATCCCAATTAAACATCATCATTAAAAACCCAACAAATTAATCAGAGTAACATGATGAGATTCACATAATAATCCAAGTACTAGATACTCAAGATGTCCATAACCGGGGACACGGCTAACCATGATTAGTTTATACACTCTGCAGAGGTTTGCGCACTTTTCCCCACAAGACTCGATCTCCTCCGTTGGGATTCTCGCACTTCATGGTGTTTGAGAAACGGATGACCGAGACATAGTCTTTCAGAAGCGCTATCAACTTACGATCGGGTAGACCGTTACACCTACTTTCCCCTACATCTGCTAGTCTACCACTGTAAGAGTTTGCACAACTTAATCAACTATGCTAGAGCCCATAGTAGCTTGTGGCTGCACACGGAAGTTTCTAGTATGAATAATCTCATGATCCCTTTGAGCCTGGGTGGCGGTCCAAAAGAAAAATAGGCAATCGCTGGAATACCCAGGTGCCTCAATCCACCCAGATGTGTGTTTAAGTTGCCACCTTAGATAAACCATTAATTTAACAATCTCACATCTGTCATGGATACACTCACCCAATCCACGTTTACTAGCATAGCATGGCAATATAAGCAAACATATATGTAACTCCCAAGGGTTTGATAATAACATAGGTAATAGGTACTACCTCATCTACTTCCCAAAACACACAATTTAATTAGATCCTAATCATGCAATGTGTGAGGATTGATCTAATGCAATAAAACAAGGTAGTAGGAGGTATGATCAAAGTGTTACTTGCCTTGCTGATGATCCGCAAAACCTAGCTATTTGAAGTAGCAAGAGGCGCACTCCAGGTACTCTATCGCAAACAAACAAGCATACAATAAGTACTCAACTAATGCACAGGTAAAACTCAAGTAAGAGATCTAACCAGAAAGTTCAACTTAAGAATTCCGGTTGGTAAAAAGAACCAAATCGAACGAAGCAACGAAAGACAAACGGCAAAAGAAACAAGCTTCGTTTACTATTCTAGATCTAGGTCAAATTTTACAAAGGCAAAAACTTGTTTGAGTTGGTTAAACGGAAAGAAGGTTTCGAGACGAAACTCCAGGCGCTTGAATCGCCTAATTCCGATAAACGAGCGAAAAGTTATACTAAAATGAAAATCGGATCAGAAATCACGATCAGAAAAATCCCGGAATAAATCTGAGAAAAAGAAAAATGCCGAACAGATTAACGAACGAACGTTCGTTATTTGGATCTAAACGATGAACACGTTCGTTAAAACGAAAGAACGAGCGAACGCTCGCTAATTAACTAAACCAAAAAACGATCTATCTAAAAACGGATCTAAAAAAACCGATGAAAAACCGACGGAAAAACCGAACGGTTTTTCTAAAAATAACGGCGGCGGCGGCGGCGGGAT